>NC_091288.1:129333787-129391287 GCF_032444005.1 Ranitomeya imitator | reverse complement strand
GGGGTAAACCACTGTTTGGGCACATGGTAAGGCTCGGAAGGGAAGGAGCGCCATTTAACTTTTTGAATGAAAAATTATCTCCATCGTTAGCGGACACCATGTCGCGTTTGGAGAGCCCGTGTGCCTAAACATTGGCGCTCCCCCACAAGTGACCCCATTTTGGAAACTAGACTTCCCAAGGAACTAATCTAGATGCATACTGAGCACTTTAAACCCCCAGGTGCTTCACAGAAGTTTATAACGCAGAGCCGTGAAAATAAAAAATCATTTTTCTTTCCTCAAAAATTATGTTTTAGCAAGCATTTTTTTATTTTCACAAGGGTAACAGGAGAAATTGGACCCCAGTAATTGTTGCGCAGTTTGTCCTGAGTATGCTGGTACCCCAAATGTGGTGGTAAACCACTGTTTGGGCGCACGGCAGGGCTCGGAAGGGAAGGTACGCCATTTGGCTTTTTAAATGGAAAATTAGCTCCAATCATTAGCGGACACCATGTCACGTTTGGAGAGCCCGAGTGCCTAAACATTGGAGATCCCCCACAAATGACCCCATTTTGGAAACTAGACCCCCAAAGGAACTAATCTAGATGTGTGGTGAGGACTTTGAACCCCCAAGTGCTTCACAGAAGTTTATAACGCAGAGCCATGAAAAAAAATATATATATATTTTTTCAAAAATGATCTTTTAGCCTGCAATTTTTTATTTTCCCAAGTGTAACAGGAGAAATTTGACCCCAAAAGTTGTTGTCCAGTTTCTCCTGAGTACGCAGATACCCCATATGTGGGGGTAAACTACTGTTTGGGCACATGCCGGGGCTCGGAATTGAAGTAGTGATGTTTTGAAATGCAGACTTTGATGGAATGCTCTGCGGGCGTCACGTTGCGTTTGCAGAGCCCCTGATGTGGCTAAACAGTAGAAGCCCCCCAAAAGTGACCCAATTTTGGAAACTAGACCCCGAAAGGAACTTATCTAGATGTGTGGTGAGCACTTTCAACCCCCAAGTGCTTCATAGAAGTTTATAATGCAGAGCCGTGAAAATAATAAATACGTTTTCTTTCCTCAAAAATAATTATTTAGCCCAGACTTTTTTATTTTCCCAAGGGTTACAGGAGAAATTTGACCCCAAAAGTTGTTTTCCAGTTTCTCCTGAGTACGCTGATACCCCATGTGTGGGGGTAAAGCACTGTTTGGGCACACATCGGGGCTCAGAAGGGAAGTAGTGACGTTTTGAAATGCAGACTTTGATGGAATGGTCTGCAGGCGTCACGTTGCGTTTGCAGAGCCCCTGGTGTGCCCAAACAGTAGAAACCCCTTACAAGTGACCCCATTTTAGAAACTAGACCCCCCCAAGGAACTTATCTAGATATGTGGTGAGCACTTTGAACCCCCAAGTGCTTCACAGACGTTTACAACGCAGAGCCGTGAAAATAAAAAATCATTTTTCTTTCCTCAAAAATGATGTTTTAGGAAGCAGTTTTTTATTTTCACAAGGATAACAGGAGACATTGGACCCCAGTAATTGTTGCGCAGTTTGTCCTGAGTATGCTGGTACCCCATATGTGGGGGTAAACCACTGTTTGGGCACACGTCGGGGCTCGGAAGTGAGGGAGCACCATTTGACTTTTTGAATACAAGATTGGCTGGAATCAATGGTGGCGCCATGTTGCGTTTGGAGACCCCTGATGTGCCTAAACAGTGGAAACCCCTCAATTCTACCTCCAACACTAACCCCCCCACACCTCTAACCCTAATCCCAACTGTAGCCATAACCCTAATCACAACCCTAACCACAACCCTAATTCCAACCCTAACCCTAAGGCTATGTGCCCACGTTGCGGATTCGTGTGAGATTTTTCAGCATCATTTTTGAAAAATCCGCGGGTAAAAGGCACTGCGTTTTACCTGCGGATTTTCTGCGGATTTCCAGTATTTTTTGTGCGGATTTCAGCTGCGGATTCCTATTGAGGAACAGGTGTAAAACGCTGCGGAATCCACACAAAGAATTGACATGCTGCGGAATATACAACGCAGCGTTTCCGCACGGTATTTTCAGCACCATGGGCACAGCGGATTTGGTTTTCCATAGGTTTACATGGTACTGTAAACCTGATGGAACACTGCTGCGAATCCGCAGCGGCCAATCCGCTGCAGATCCGCAGCCAAATCCGCACCGTGTGCACATAGCCTAATTCTAAAGGTATGTGCACACGCTGCAGTTTCCCATGAGTTTACAGTTCAATGTAAACCTATGGGAAACAAAAATCGCTGTACACATGCTGCAGAAAAACTGCACGGAAACGCAGCCGTTTACATTCCGCAGCATGTCACTTCTTTCTGCGGATTCCGCAGCGGTTTTACAACTGCTCCAATAGAAAATCGCAGTTGTAAAACCGCAGTGAAATGCGCAGAAAAAACGCGGTAAATCCGCCATAAATCCGCAGCGGTTTAGCACTGCGGATTTATCAAATCCGCAGCAGAAAAATCCGCAGAGGACCAGAATACGTGTGCACATACCGAAACCCTAAGGCTGGGTTCCCATTGCGTTATGGGAACGAGCTTAACGGACAGCGTTTCACGGCGAAATTAACGCCGTGCAATAGCGCGCCCATTGACGGCAATGGGAACGCGCAGCACTAGCGCGTGCCATGTTCGGCACGCGCTAGTGACGCGCCGATGTTTCCTGGCGCGCCGCGGATGCTGCTTGCAGCGTCCGAGGCGCGCCCGCGGTCCGTTCCCCGCTCTCGCAGATGGGGGATCTGCGAGAGCGGGGACGTTACCGCGACCCCGGGACGCGGCCACAGTAAAAACATTGCGTTAGCGCAACCCGCTAGCGCTAAACGGGTTGCACTAACGCAATGTGACCCTAGTCTAACCCTATTCTAACCTTAGTGGAAAAAAAAAATTCTATATTTTATTCTTGTCCCTACCTATGGGGGTGACAAAGTGGGGAGGTCATTTACTATTTTTTTTATTTTGATCACTGTGATATAACCTCTCAGTGATCAAAATGCACTTTGGAACGAATCTGCCGGCCGGCAGATTCGGCGGGCGCACTGCGCATGCGCCCGCCATTTCGGAAGATGGAAGCGCCCATGGAGAAGACGGACGGACCCCAGGAGGATCGGTAAGCATGATTGGGTTGGGAGGGGGAGCATGGGGGGTGGATCGGAACGCGGGGGGGTGGGGGGGTGGATCGGAGCACGGGGGGGTGTGGATCGGAGCATGGGGGGTGGATCGGAGCACGGGGTGGGATTGGAGCACGGGGGGAGCGGACAAGAGCACGGGGGAGCGGAGCACAGGACGGAGGGGAGCCTGAGCAGTGTACGGGGCAGATCGGTGGCTTGGGGGGGGTGGGGGCAATCGGTGGGGTGGGGGCACATCAGTGTTTCCAGCCATGGCCGATGATATTGCAGCATCGGCCATGGCTGGATTGTAATATTTCACCAGTTTTAATAGGTGAAATATTACAAATCGCTCTGATTGGCAGTTTCACTTTCAACAGCCAATCAGAGCGATCGTAGCCACGGGGGGGGTGAAGCCATCCCCCCTGGGCAGAACTACCACTCCCCCTGTCCCTGCAGATCGGGTGAAATGGGAGTTAACCCTTTCACCCGATCTGCAGGGACGCGATCTTTCCATGACGCCAGATAGGCGTCATGGGTCGGATTGGCACCAACTTTCATGACGCCTACGTGGAGTCATTGGTCGGAAAGGGGTTAATCAAATCAAGTGGCCCCCTGACCCTCCTCCCATAAACCAGTTCAAAGGGGGAGAATCCAGGAGACACCTGGGGTACCTCTCTGTAGGCAAACAGATGGGGGAGGTACCGCTCCCTGTCTCTCCCTTCAGTCTCCACCTGCATTTTGAGCATTTGCTTTAATGTTCCATTAAAACGCTCGCAGAGTCCGTTAGTTTGGGGATGATAGGCGCTGGCCACAAAATGCTGCACTTGTATTCTTTCACAGAGGCTTTCCATCAGATCAGACATGAACTGGGTTCCCTGATCGGTCAACATTTCCCTGGGGAAACCCAAACGAGAGAACACAGTCAGTAAAGCATCCGCCACTTTGTCTGCTCGGATGGAGGATAGTGCCACAGCTTCCGGGTATCGTGTAGCATAGTCCACCACTGTGAGGATGTTCTTTTTGCCAGAGCTGCTAGGGATTGCAAGTGGCCCTATGATATCCACAGCCACTCGCTGGAAAGGTTCATCGATTACAGGCAGTGGTATCAATGGAGCTCTCTGTATATTCCGAGACTTTCCAACTCTCTGACAAACTACGCACGATCGGCAGTAGTTTGCAATATCTGTCCCCATCTTGGGCCAATAGAAGTTGTCAGGCAAGCTTTAGTCTTTTGTATTCCAAGGTGTCCGGCCAAAGGAATTTCATGGGCAACTCTCAATAATTGTTCCCTAAATGGTTAAGGGACGATCAGCCACCGTTCATAGTCCCAAGATTCTGTAGTATCCATGGGGATAGTCTCTGTATACAGTCTGCCCTGGTCCCAGTATACTCTCTCTTTGCCAGAAGCAGCAGGGGGCTGGTCTGCAAGACATCTGAGCTCCTCCAGACTGACATCTGTCTGCAGGGCCTCCTGGAAGCTCTGTCAGCCTGCAGGCCCTGGCCTAGTGTGACTGCCAGGCCCTGGTCTCAAGCTGAGTTTTCAGTGTCTTATCAGGGACCTTGGTGGGTGTGCCAAGTATGGAGGCTCCGGGACCACAGTATGGGCCTCCTGTTCTGGCAGTTCTGTTTGAGACTCATCCTCTAATCTCTTGGCCTGAGTCTGAGCCGCAGCCTGACTCCGGGTCACAGCTGCCACATAATTACAGTCCTCTGCATTGGGACATTTTCCCTCCTCGCACGGGATCTCAGGTGGGTCTCTTTCTTCCACCTTCTCTGCATCATTTACTTGCAAGGGAGGAACATAGTGGGACACCATCCTCCCCAGGTCCGTGCTTAGCAACACATTGGTGGGAATAGCCTCTGATACTCCCACTTCTGTCCTTTCCCTGCTCCCCAGTCCAGGAACACATGGGCTATGGGCACGGCAGGGCTGACCCCTCCAATCCCGGTTATAGACAGTCTTTCCTGGTATGATATCGGCAGGGGTTATCATGGCTGGACGCACCAGGGTCACCTCTGCCCCAGTGTTTCTGAGACCAATGGTGACTTTATTGCCAACAGTGACAGATTGACAGTTCTCATTTGCCCTCGCATCAGAGCCGGCTACAAAGAGGACAGACGGTGGGGACACAGTCGGCTTTGTGGTGGTAGTTGGGTGTTTCTCCCCATCAGGGCAGACAGCGCTAACATGTCCCACTTTGTTGCAGGAGAAGCAGCGGCGTGCATCGCCTAGAGAATGTCTATTTCCCGGGGCCCCATGGGGTGGGCTTGGACAGCACTGGTGATCGGCCGGCAGAGGGGGAAGGGTCCCCGTTTGGCTTACCTCCCCTCCAGCTGAATCCCTATGGCTTCTGCACCTCAGGCATCCTGTTTAGCCACATAGCAGTCCGCAATCCTTGCAGCCTGATCCGCAGTTTGTGGCTCCCGATCACACACAAATTGTCGTACATCCGTGGGGGCACATGTGAAGAAATTGATCCTTGACCATAAGATCCGTTAAGTCCTCAAAACTGTTAAAAGAAAGTCCACTAATCCATTGGTGGAACGTGGTCCTCACAACATCTGCATAGCTGTCCGTTGATCCAAGTTGTAGGTTCCAGAACTTTCTACGATACACTTCTGGTGTCAGGTTGTATTTCCTGATCAGGGCCTCTTTTATGGCCTCATAGTTCACATCTAGCTTGGGTGGGAGGCCAGCAAAAACTTCCAGGGCTTTGCCTCTCAACCCTGGGGTTAGATACTGCGACCACTGCTCACGGGGTAGATGATACTGCCTGCAGGTTTTTTCAAATCCCTGCAGGAAAGTATCTAAGTCCGCATCCTTCTCCATGACAGGGAAGTTCTCAAGACGTGGCCTCCTTGGATTTATGTCCTGGGAGGGGGTTATCTGAGGACTGATACCCCGCTCTAGCTGAGCCATCTGAAGCTGGAAAGCTCTCTCCTCACGGCGTTCTGCAGCAACAGCCTGTCGGTACTGTGATCCCAATCTGTGCATACAGCGGATTCTACTTGTTCCCAGCCGTTCTAAGTCCAAAGACATACAGATAGGGAACTTATATTGTGAGCCCCATCGGGGACAGTGATGATAATGTGTGCAAACTGTAAAGCGCTGCGGAATATGTTAGCGCTATATAAAAATAAAGATTATTATTATTATTATTCGCAAAGTACAGTCCATAGGCTCCTCAGCACTGGCATGCTGACATTTCCATCAGGCATCTCCGGTGCAAGAGCTGGCATTGCTGGGTCTCTCTGAGGTGGGCTCTCTCCTTGCCCAGATGTTCCAGCACTTTGCTCGATGTCCTGCTTGACCAAGGCGCGTATCAGCAGTTCCTTGGATCTGTCGTCTGTCTCTATTCCTCTCTGCTCACAGAGTTCGGTCAAAGCTTCCTTGCTCTGCCTCTTGTACTGCGCTGCCATATCGATGAACAACCTTTGCCAAATAAAAGATAGAAAAGAAAAACAGGGAAGGGGAAACTGTTTGCAAGTATGTCTAAGAAAGCACTGAGTTGAACCTTGAAGAACTGGTGCACTCCTCGCAAGGATACCAATTCTTTAGTACAGAGAATAATTGCTTAAAGGGAACCCCCAGAGCTCTCCCTCCCGATTTCCCAGCCCTCCACCTCCAAAACCAACTTCTCCACCATTACAGAAGATCAACTCTCCACTCTACTCTCAAGATCACATCTCACCACCTGTGCACTTGACCCACTCCCATCCCACCTCATCCCAAACCTCACCACAATCTTCATCCCAACCCTAACCCATTTCTTCAACCTATCACTAACAACTGGTGTTTTCCCCTCAAGCTTTAAACATGCCTCCATCACACCTATCCTCAAAAAGCCCTCTCTTGACCCATCCTCTGTATCTAGCTATCGCCCTATATCACTTCTCCCCTATGCCTCAAAACTACTGGAACGACACGTCTACCTTGAACTGTCCTCCCATCTCTCTTCTTGCTCCCTCTTCGACCACCTACAATCAGGCTTCCGGTCACACCATTCCACCGAAACTGCCCTAACTAAAGTCACCAATGACCTCTTAACCGCCAAGAGCAAGCGACACTACTCTGTCCTCCTCCTCCTCGACCTGTCGGCTGCCTTTGACACAGTGGACCATTCCCTATTATTACAAACCCTCTCATCCCTTGGCATCGCAGACTTGGCCCTATCCTGGATCTCATCATACCTAACAGACCGGACATTCAGCGTCTCCCACTCACACACCACCTCCTCACCTCGCCCCCTATCTGTCGGAGTCCCACAAGGTTCAGTCCTTGGGCCCTTGCTCTTCTCCATTTACACCTTTGGCCTGGGACAGCTCATAGAATCTCATGGCTTTCAGTATCACCTCTATGCTGACGACACACAGATCTACATCTCTGGACCAGATATCGCCTCCCTTCTAACCAGAATCCCTCAATGTCTGTCCACTATTTCATCCTTCTTCTCCGCTAGATTTCTGAAACTTAACATGGACAAAACAGAATTCATCATATTTCCCCCATCTCACGCGACCCCCCCAACGAACCTATCCATTACAGTAAATGGCTGCCCACTCTCCCCAGTCCCACAAGCTCGCTGCCTCGGGGTAATCCTTGACGCTGATCTCTCCTTCAAACCACATATCCAAGCCCTTTCCACTTCCTGCCGACTTTAACTCAAAAATATTTCACAAATCCGTTCATTCCTCAACCATGAATCTGCAAAAACCCTGGTCCATGCCCTCATCATCTCTCGCCTTGATTACTGCAACCTCCTGCTCTGTGGCCTCCCCTCTAACACTCTCGCACCCCTCCAATCTATTCTAAACTCTGCTGCCCGACTAATCCACCTGTCCCCACGCTATTCCCCGGCCTCTCCCCTCTGTCAATCCCTTCACTGGCTCCCCATTGCCCAGAGACTCCACCACAAAACCCTAACCATGACGTACAAAGCCATCCACAACCTGTCTCCTCCATACATTTGTGACCTCGTCTCCCGGTACTTACCTACCCGCAACCTCCGATCCTCACAAGATCTCCTACTCTACTCCCCTCTTATCTCCTCTTCCCACAATCGTATACAAGATTTCTCTCGCGTATCACCCCTACTCTGGAACCCTCTACCACAACACATCAGACTCTCGCCTACCATCGAAATCTTCAAAAAGAACCTGAAGACCCACCTCTTCAGACAAGCCTACAACCTGCAGTTACCACCGATCGACCAAACCGCTGCATGACCAGCTCTATCCTCACCTACTGTATCCTCACCCATCCCTTATAGATTGTGAGCCTTCGCGGGCAGGGTCCTCTCTCCTCCTGTACCAGTTATGACTTGTATTGTTTAAGATTATTGTACTTGTTTTCATTATGTATACCCCTCCTCACATGTAAAGCGCCATGGAACAAATGGCGCTATAACAATAAATAATAATAATAATAACCTGTCACCCTGTTTTTTCAAGATGAGATAAAAATAGCGCTAAATAGGGGGCAGAGCTGTGCTTTAAATTAGTGTATTTTTGGAGCCTTTATTCCCCACCTATGCTGCCGAAATACCTTTGTAAAGTCGCCGTTTTGGGCAGTCACTCACTCTGGTCTGGTCATATGAGCGTGGTGACAGCGCTGTTTCTCCCCCAGATCTCCGTTGGTGGCGTAGTGGTGTGCACATGCCCAACAGGCGAATCCAGTGCGCAGGTGAAGGAAAAGAGCGCGATCTGCGCTATTCCGCGGTTCATCGGTGGGCGCGGCCATCTTTGTGAGGCCGCGCGTGCGCAGATGGTACTTCTCGGCTTCCCGGGGCTTCAGGAAAATGGCCGCGGGATGCCGCGCTGCGCAGATGGAGATCGCGGCGGCCATTTTCCTGCATGATTTCCTGCATTGAATACACGGGCGATGAGTCCCAGAAATAACTAATAAAAATATGTTTATCACTCATAAGGCTCGCACACCTCTAGGCTATGGATTCTTTAGAACATTCAAAGGTTCAACTTATTTAAGTTTATACTTTAATAGCAAAAGGTTCAATGCTTACAATAAGGAAAAGGTATAAAAATATGATAATAAAAAGACATACAACTTATGCAAACAATGTCAAAATAAACAGGATAAACTTACAGAAATCATCTAACTGGTAGTCTGCTTTCTGCTCCCTGAGGGGGGGTGAATGGAATTGTGGAACACATCAGTTTCTCAGGCTGCCCTCACATGTGAACACAATTCTCTGTCTGCAGCCTAAATTTATAACTTTGGTCTGAGGTCAGGTTTCTAGACCAGCCCCTCAGGCCAATATCATAACTGCTGCCTGTTTGATTGGGCCACGGCCGCGCTACTAATGAATATATATTATCTTCCTTTGGAGACTTGTGAGACGGTTCCCAGGAATAGCTAACCCTCAACCCGCAATTAGCATCTCCCCTCCAAGCACTCAGAGGTGTCAAGTGTTCCTTTGTTCTTGGCTCTAAGCTACGCCTCCTGGTGAGATCTGGAGACAGAGGTCTTACTCATCCCAAGGAAGTACCTATTAACACCTAGGTGCGATTTGCCTTCAGGACAGATGCTACATTATAACTAGGTCACAGATAACCCTAGACAGATGTCCCTACACACATATAGAGACATATATAATATATATAAACATATTTCACCACACCTTGTGGTGAAAAATGATTATATATATATATATATATATATAATCTATGTGTGTATATATATATATATATATATATATATATACATACACACGTGTGTGTGTGTGTGTGTGTGTGTGTGTGTGTGTGTGTGTGTGTGTGTGTGTGTGTGTGTGTGTGTGTGTGTGGACATATGTCTAGGGTTATATGTGTGACTAGTGATAATGTAACATCTGTCCTTAAGGCAAGTCACACCTAGGTGTTGATAGGTACTTCCTTGGGACTAGTAGAAATTCTGTCTCCATATCCCACCAGGAGGTCTGGCTAAGGCCAAGAACAAAGGAACACTTGGCACTGCTGAGGTCTTTGAGTAGAGATGCTAAATTGCCTGAGGTAATCTATCCTTGAGAACCCTTCCACAAGAGAAAATAATATATTCATTGGGGGCGCGGCCGTGGCCCAATCAAACAGGCAGCAGTTAGGATATTGGCCTGAGGGGCCGGTCTAGAAACCTGACCTCAGACCAAAGTTATAAATTTAGGCTGCAGACAGAGAATTGTGTTAATATGTGAGGGCAGCCTGAGAAGCTGATGTGTTCCACCAACCCATTCACCCCCCTCAGGGAGCAGAAAGCAAACTACCAGTTAGATGATTTCTGTAAGTTTTCTCCTGTTTGACACTGTTTTGCATAAGTTGTATGTCTTTTTATTATCATATTTTTATACCTTTTTCTTATTGTAAGCATTGAACTTTTTGCTATTAAAGTATAAATCTTTAACAAGTTGAACCTTGAATGTTCTAAAAGAATCCATAGCCTAAAGGTGTGTGAGCCTTATGAGTGATAGACATTTTTATTAGTATTATTATTAGTCCGGGACTCATCACCCGTGTATTCGATGAGTGGTGGCAGCGCGTATGAGCGGGTGTGTGGCCTGGGTCGGTGTGTTATTTATGCTCCCATTACAGCATAGGACAGAGGTTGAATGCTGGACTGAGAGTGGGGAGATAGATTAACCCTTGCAGGCACAACCCCAAGTCACGTGTGAGAGCAGGCACGTGACAAATAAGTGACACCACGGAGAAGGGTTCCGTGACAATTGGTGGCGAGCGGTGGGATATAATTATTTTTTATTAGAGCATTAGTGCATGGTTTAAGCAATTATTCCCTGTACTAAAGAATTGGTATCCTTGCGACGAGTGCATTAGTTCTTTAAGGTTCAACTCAGTGCTTACTTACATACTTGCAAACAGTTTCCAATCCCCGCTTTTCTTTTATTTGGCAAAGGCTGTTCATCGATATGGAAGCCCAGTACAAGAAACAGAGCAAAGAAGCTCTGACCGGCCTCTGTGAGCAGAGTGGAATAGAGACAGCCGACAGATCCAGGGAGCTGCTGATACGTGCCCTGGACATAGATCAAAGTGCTGGAACATCTGGGCAAGAAGAGAGCCCACCTCAGAGAGACAAAGCAATGCCAGCTCTTGCACCGGAGATGCCTGATGGAAATGTCAGCAATGCCAGTGCTGAGGAGCCTATGGACTGTACTTTGCAAATGGACTTACAACGCCTGGGAACAAGTGATCCCAATCTGCGCATGCAGCTGATTCTACAGTACCGACAGGCTGCTGCAGAACACTGTGACCGGGCTGAGAGAGAGGCTGCAGAACGCCGGGAGGACAGAGTGTTCCAGCTTCAGATGGCTCAAATAGAGCAGGGTATCAGTCCTCAGAAAACCCCCTCCCAGGATACAAATCCAAGGAGACCACGTCTAGAAAACTTCCCTGTGATGGAGAAGGATACAGACTTGTATACTTTCCAGCGGGGATTTGAAAAAACCTGCAGGCAGTACCATCTACCCCGTGAGCAGTGGGCACAGTATCTAACCCCAGGGTTGAGAGGCAAAGCCCTGGAAGTTTTTGCTGGCCTCCCACTAGAGCTAGATGCGAACTATGAGGCCATAAAAGAGGCCCTGATCAGGAAATACAACCTGACATTAGAAGTGATCAGGTAATACAACCTGACACCAGAAGTGTATCGTAGAAAGTTCCGGAACCTACAACGTGGATCAACTGACAGCTATGCGGATGTTGTGAGCACCTTGAGGACCACGTTCCACCAATGGATTAGTGGACTTTCTTTTAACAGTTTTGAGGACTTAACGGATCTTATGGTCAAGGATCAATTTCTTCACATGTGCCCCACGGATGTACGACAATTTGTGTGTGATCATGAGCCACAAACTGCGGATCAGGCTGCAAGGATTGCAGACTGCTATGTGGCTAACAGGATGCCTGAGGTGCGGAAGCCATCGGGATTCAGCTGGAGGAGAGGTAAGCCAAACGGGGACCCTTCTCCCTCTGCCTGCCGATCACCAGTGCTGTCCAAGCCCACCTTCTATTGGGCCCCGGGAAATAGACATTCTCTATGCGATGCACGCCGGTGATTCTCCTGCAACAAAGTGAGACATGTTAGCGCTGTCTGCCCTGATAGGGAGAAACACTCAACTACCACCACAAAGCCGACTGTGTCCCCACCGTCTGTCCTCTTTGTAGCTGGCTCTGATGCGAGGGCAAATGAGAACTGTCAATCTGTCACTGTTGGCAATAAAGTCACCATTGGTCTCAGAGACACTGGGGCAGAGGTGACCCCGGTGCGTCCAGCCATGATAACCCCTGCCGATATCATACCAGGAAAGACTGTCTATAACCGGGATTGGAGGGGTCAGCCCTGCCGTGCCCATGGCCCGTGTGTACCTGGACTGGGGAGCAGGGAAAAGAAGTGGGAGTATCAGAGGCTATTCCAACCAATGTGTTGCTAGGCACGGACCTGGGTAGGATGGTGTCTCACTATGCTCCTCCCTTGCAAGTAAATGATGCAGAGAAGGTGGAAGAAAGAGACCCACCTGAGATCCCGTGCGAGGAGGGAGAATGTCCCAATGCACAGGACTGCAATTATGTGGCAGCTGTGACCCGGAGTCAGGCTGCGGCTCAGACTCAGGCCCAGAGATTAGAGGATGAGTCTCAAGACAGAACTGCCAGGACAGGAGGCCCATACTGCAGTCCCGGAGTCTCCATACATGGCAGACCCACCAAGGTCCTCGATAACAAGACACTGAAAACTCAGCTTCCGACCAGGGCCTGGCAGTCACACTAGGCCAGGGCCTGCAGGCTGACAGTCAGAGCTTCCAGGAGGCCCTGCAGACAGATGTCAGTCTGGAGGAGCTCAGATGTCTTGCAGACCAGCCCCCTGCTGCTTCTGGCAAAGAGAGAGTATACTGGGACCAGGGCAGACTGTATACAGAGACAGTCCCCACGGATACTACAGAATCTTGGGACTATGAACGGCGGCTGATCGTCCCTTATCCATTTAGGGAACAATTAGAATTGAGAATTGCCCATGAAATTCCTTTGGCCGGACACCTTGGAATACAAAAGACTAAAGCTTGCCTGACAACTTCTATTGGCCCAAGATGGGAACAGATAGTGCCAATTACTGCCGATCGTGCGTAGTTTGTCAGAGAGTTGGAAAGTCTGGGAATATACAGAAAGTTCCATTGATACCACTGCCTGTGATCGATGAACCTTTCCAGCGAGTGGCTGTGGATATCATAGGGCCACTTGCAATCCCTAGCAGCTCTGACAAAAAGTACATCCTCACAGTGGTGGACTATGCTACACGATACCCGGAAGCTGTGGCACTATCCTCCATCCGAGCAGACAAAGTGGCGGATGCTTTAGTGACTGATCTCTCGTGTGGGTTTCCCCAGGGAAATGTTGACCTATCAGGGAATCCAGTTCATGTCTGATCTGATGGAAAGCCTCTGTGAAAGAATACAAGTACAGCATTTTGTGGACAGCGCCTATCATCCCCAAACCAACGGACTCTGCGAGCGTTTTAATGGAACATTAAAGCAAATGCTCAAAATGCTGGTGGAGACTGAAGGGAGAGACAGGGAGCGGTACCTCCCCATCTGCTGTTTGCCTACAGAGAGGTACCCCAGGCGTCTACTGGATTCTCCCCCTTTGAACTAGTTTATGGGAGGAGGGTCGGGGGGCCACTAGATTTGATTAAGGACTGTTGGGAGGACGACCCCAGAACTACTGGAGTCTCAGTGGTCGAATATGTACTGCGGCTCAGAGAGAGAATGCAAAAACTGAGCAGCCAGGCCCATGAGAACGTGACCCAGGCCCAAATCAACCAGAAGGTCTGGTATGACCGTAATGCCAGACTAAGGGCCTACGAGGAGGTCTAGAAACCTGACCTCAGACCAAAGTTATAAATTTAGGCTGCAGACAGAGAATTGTGTTCATATGTGAGGGCAGCCTGAGAAGCTGATGTGTTCCACCAACCCATTCACCCCCCTCAGGGAGCAGAAAGCAAACTACCAGTTGGATGATTTCTGTAAGTTTTCTTCTGTTTATTTTGACACCGTTTTGCATAAGTTGTATGTCTTTTTATCATATTTTTATACCTTTTTCTTACTGTAAGCATTGAACTTTTTGCTATTAAAGTATAAATCTTTAACAAGTTGAACCTTGAATGTTCTAAAAGAATCCATAACCTAAAGGTGTGTGGGCCTTATGAGTGATAGACATATTTTTATTAGTATTATTATTAGTCCGGGACTCATCGCCCGTGTATTCGATGAGTGGTGGCAGTGCGTATGAGCGGGTGTGTGTGGCCTGGGTCAGTGTGTCATTTATGCTCCCATTACAGCATAGGACAGAGGTTGAATGCTGGACTGAGAGGGGGAGATAGATTAACCCTTGCAGGCACAACCCCAAGTCAAATATGAGAGCAGGCACGTGACGAATAAGTGACACCACAGAGATGGGATCCGTGACACACCTATCCTAAGGCCAAGTTCATACGTTCAGTATGTGGTCAGTATTATACATTAATATTTGTAAGCCAAAACCAGGAGCGGTGATAAATGCGGACTTGGGATCGTGTTTCTATTATACTTCTCCTCTGATTGTTCCACTCCTAACTTTGCCAACACAAGAGCTGCAGGCTATGTATGTGATCTGGTGTTTGATGGAACTGTTAATGTGAATGGTGAGGACGTGGTGCAGAAGTGGAGTTTTTAGAAGAGTGGGCGATGGGACTGTGGAGGTGGATGGTAGCAGTGGAAAGGACAATGATGAAGGTGGTGGAATGGGCAATAATGGGGTGGTGGGGAGAAAGCAATGATGGAGGTGGTGAAGAGGGCAATCAAGGGGATGGGGAAGGGCAATAATGGGATTCGGGGGAGGAGCACAATGGGGGTGTAGGGGAGTGGGATGAGAGGAAGGGGGATTGGGATGGGCGGAAGGGGGATTTATAATGGATTTAGGAAAAGGGGGATCGATTAGGTTTAACACTGTCCCTCAGTATAAAGCGCACTCGCTTATGTACAGCACAGTCACCTTAGTATATAGTGTACTCACTTACGTTTAGCAGTCCTTTAGTGTAGTCACTTATGTATAAAACCATCCTTACTTACATAGTTTCCTCTTTTGTTATGTATAACACCGTCCCTTATTATGTACTGTACCATCCTCTAGTTTTATATGATGTCCTCCTTTATTATATAGCTTCCTCTGCTGTTATGTACAGTGCTGTCTCTTACATAGTGTATTCTTGATATTTTTGTTATTCACAGCGCCTTCTTTTATTACATAGTCCCCTCTTGTTAGAAATAAAATGACTACTGATGGAGGAGCCGTGACCAGACTACCAGTCCATTAGCTCCTCCTTTAGAAAAGAAGCTTTCCCATGTTCCATCAGCCATCATTGCATTATACAGCTAACAAGACAGGACGGTATGTAATAAAAAAAAGGGCTCTATAAAATCAAATATGTAAGGGATGTACATAACAAAAAATTGGAACAGCATCAAACACAGTACCTTAACAAAATGCATGCATCCCCAGCCAGCAATGTCAGAAGGCTCCTTGCAATAGTAGCAATAAAAAAAAAAAAAAAAAAAAAGAGGCAAAAAAAATAAATAAAAAAGGGCGGGGGGGGGGGGGGGGGGGGGGGGGTGTCTTGGGAGGAACCGCACAGCAAACTTACAGAAAAAAAAAAAAAGTGATTTATTGCCCAAATGGCGTGAGATATATATATATATATATATATATATATATATATATATATATATATATATATATATATATATATATATATATATATATATATATATATATATATATATATATATATATATATAAATAGAAATTGGAACAGCATCCAGAGAATACCTTTAGTCACGGTGCAAAGCTCTTCCAGCCAGCAATCCAGATGGCCTCAAACAATACAAGAAAAAAGAAAAAGCAGCACCTAATAATAAATAAAAGTGGACTTTATTTGGTGCTGCTTTTTCTTTTTATATATATATATATATATATATATATATATATATATATATATATATATATATACACACACACACACATATACATACACAATTGTCTATGGGTCACTTCCGTCTTAATGTGTGTCAAACAAAAATCAGTCCCAGGAGCGCTGAAGGAAATTCGTCTTTCTGTCTGTCAGATATTCATTGATCGCGGCCTCTGTCTGTGATAGAAATCCAAGTCGCTGATTGGTCGTGGCAAAACGCCCACGACCAATCAGCGACGGCCATAGTCTGGCAGCGAAATGGCCGCTGCTTTATTGCCCTGCAGTCAGCGCTGAGCGCTCACACAGGGTTAATGCCAGCGTTAACGGACTGCGGTGTAACGCACTCCATTAACGCTGCTGTTCACCCTGCGTGACCAACTTTTTACTATTGATGCTGCGTATTCAGAATCGATAGTAAAAAGATCTAATGTTACAAATAAGAATGAATAAAAAAAAAAAGTTATTCTCACCTACCGACGTCGCGCGCTGTCCTCGGCAGTGCAAGCGGCAGGTTCCGGTGCCAAGGATGCTATGCAAGAAGGACCTGCCATGACGTTACGATCATGTGACCGCTACGTCATCACAGGTCCTGCGCTCATACCAACCCTGGGACCAGAAGCTGCCGCGTGCACCGCACACAGGCGCCAGGACTTCAAGGGGCCTTCGGAAGGAGAGTATGTGTTTATTTTTTTTATTTTAAGTATTTTTTTAACCACGCATATAGTGCCCACATTGCTATATACTACGGGGGCTGTGTTACATACTGCGTGGGCTCTGTTATAAATAATAATAATAATTTTTATTTATATAGCGCCAACATATTCAACAGCACTTTACAATTAAGCGGGGACATGTACAGACAATAAATTCAGTACAAGTTAAGACAATTTAACCCCTTTACCCCCAAGGGTGCTTTGCACGTTATGGACCGGGCCAATTTTTACAATTCTGACCAATGTCCCTTTATGAGGTTATAACTCTGGAACGCTTCAATGGATCCCGGTGATTCTGACATTGTTTTCTCGTAACATATTGTACTTCATGATAGTGGTAAAATTTCTTTGATATTACCTGCGTTTGTTTGTGAAAAAAACGGAAATATGGCGAAAATTTTGAAAATTTCGCAATTTTCCAACTTTGAATTTGTATGCAATTAAATCACAGAGATATGTCACACAAAATACTTAAGTAACATTTCCCACATGTCTACTTTACATCAGCACAATTTTGGAACCAACATAACCAACGTTTGGAGAGCCACTGATGTGCCTAAACATTGAAACCCCCCACAAGTGACACCATTTTGGAAAGTAGACACCCTAAGGAACTTATCTAGAGGTGTGGTGAGCACTTTGACCCACCAAGTGCTTCACAGAAGTTTATAATGCAGAACCGTAAAAATAAAAAATCATTTTTTTTCACAAAAATTATCTTTTCGCCCCCAATTTTTTATTTTCCCAATGGTAAGAGAAAAAATTGGAACCAAAAAGTTGTTGCACAATTTGTCCTGAGTATACTCTGATACCCCATATGTGGGGGTAAACCACTGTTTGGGCGCATGGGAGAGCTCGGAAGGGAAGGAGCGCCGTTTGACCTTTCAATGCAAAATTGACAGGAATTGAGATGGGACGCCATGTTGCGTTTGAAGAGCCACTGATGTGCTTAAACATTGAAACCCCCCACAAGTGACACCATTTTGGAAAGTGGACCCCCTAAGGAACTTATCTAGATGTGTGGTGAGCACTTTGACCCACCAAGAGCTTCACAGAAGTTTGTAATGCAGAGCCGTAAAAGAAAAAGAAAAAATTTTCCCACAAAAATTATTTTTTACCCTTCAGTTTTGTATTTTCCCCGAGGGTAACAGGAGAAATTGGACCCCAAAAGTTGTTGTGCAATTTGCCCTGAGTGCGCTGATGCCCCATATGTGGGGGGGAACCACTGTTTGGGCGCATGGAAGGGCTCGGAAGGGAAGGAGCGCCATTTGGAATGCAGACTTAGATGGAATGGTCTGCAGGCATCACATTGCGTTTGCAGAGCCCCTAATGTACCTAAACAGTAGAAACCCCCAACAAGTGACCCCATATTGGAAACTAGACCCCCCCATGAACTTATCTAGATGTGTTGTGAGAACTTTGAACCCCCAAGTGTTTCACTACAGTTTATAACGCAGAGCCATGAAAATAAGAAATCTTTTTTTTCCTACAAAAATTATTATTTAGCCGCCAGTTTTGTATTTTCCCAAGGGTAACAGGACAAATTGGACCCCAAAAGTTGTTGTCCAATTTGTCCTGAGTACGCTGATACCCCATATGTTGGGGTAAACTCCTGTTTGGGCACACGGGAGAGCTCGGAAGGGAAGGAGCACTGTTTTACTTTTTCAACGCAGAAATGGCTGGAATTGGGATCGGACGTCATGTCGCGTTTGGAGAGCCCCTGATGCGCCTAAACAGTGGAAACCCCCAATTATAACTGAAACCCTAATCCAAACACACCCCTAACCCTAATTCCAACGGTAACCCTAACCACACCCCTAACCCAGACACACCCCTAACCCTAATCCCAACCGCAAATGTAATCCAAACCCTAACCCTAACTTTAACCCCAACCCTAACTGTAGCCTTAACCCTAACTGTAGCCTTAACCCTAACTGTAGCCTTAACCCTAACTGTAGCCTTAACCCTAACTGTAGCCTTAACCCTAACTGTAGCCTTAACCCTAACTGTAGCCTTAACCCTAACTGTAGCCTTAACCCTAACTGTAGCCTTAACCCTAACTGTAGCCTTAACCCTAACTGTAGCCTTAACCCTAACTGTAGCCTTAACCCTAACTGTAGCCTTAACCCTAACTGTAGCCTTAACCCTAACTGTAGCCTTAACCCTAACTGTAGCCTTAACCCTAACTGTAGCCTTAACCCTAACTGTAGCCTTAACCCTAACTGTAGCCTTAACCCTAACTGTAGCCTTAACCCTAACTGTAGCCTTAACCCTAGCCCTAACCCTAATGGGAAAATGGAAATAAATACATTTTTAAAAAATTTTTATTTTTCCCTAACTAAGGGGGTGATGAAGGGGGGTTTGATTTACTTTTATAGCGGGTTTTTTAGCAGATTTTTATGATTGGCAGCAGTCACACACTGAAAGACGCATTTTATTGCAAAAAATATTTTTTGCGTTACCACATTTTGAGAGCTATAATTTTTCCATATTTGGGTCCACAGAGTCATGTGAGGTCTTGTTTTTTGCGGGACGAGTTGACGTTTTTATTGGTAACATTTTCGGGCACGTGAGATTTTTTGATCGCTTTTTATTCCAATTTTTGTGAGGCAGAATGACCAAAAACCAGCTATTCATGAATTTCTTTTGGGGGAGGCGTTTATACCGTTCCGCGTTTGGTAAAATTGATAAAGCAGTTTTTTTTTCTTCGGGTCAGTACGATTACAGCGACACCTCATTTATATCATTTTTTTAATGTTTTGGCGCTTTTATACGTTAAAAACTATTTTATAGAAAAAATAATTATTTTTGCATCGCTTTATTCTGAGGACTATAACTTTTTTATTTTTTGCTGATGTTGCTGTATGGCGGCTTGTCTTTTGTGGGACAAGATGACGCTTTCAGCGGTACCATGGTTATTTATATCCGTCTTTTTGATCGCGTGTTATTCTACTTTTTGTTCGGCGGTATGGTAATAAAGCTTTGTTTTTTGCCTCTTTTTTTTTTCTTACGGTGTTTACTGAAGGGGTTAACTAGTGGGACAGTTTTATAGGTCGGGTCGTTACGGACGCAGCGATACTAAATATGTGTACTTTTACTGTTTTTTTTATTTAGGTGAAGAAATGTATTTATGGGAATAATATATATATTTTTTTCATTATTCAGGATTTTTTTTTACACACTTGTAAAAAAATTTTAAAACTTTTTTACTTTGTCCCGGGGGGGGGGGTTCGGACAATAAAGATTGGTGATCTGCCAGTTTGCACAGCACTCTGATAGATCACCGATCTGTCAAAGAGCGCTGCAGCGTTACCAAGTGCCTGCCCTGAGCAGGCACTTGATAAGCCACCTCCCTCCCTGCAGGACCCGGATCCGTGGCCATCTTGGATCCGGGACTTTCTGCAGGGAGGGAGGTAAGAGACCCTCGCAGCAACGCGATCACATCGCGTTGCTGCGGGGGTCTCAGGGAAGCCCGCAGGGAGCCCCCTCTGTTATGACCTGGTGGTCAGGACAATAATGGACCTGGTGGTTAAGAGCACACGGAATGACCTGATAGTTACTGATAATAAGGACGAGCTCTGGGACGTGGGAACTCTGCTGACCGCAATCCCTAAACCTATCAAACACACTAGAAATAGCCGTGGATTGCGCCTAACGCTCCCTATGCAACTCGGCACAGCCTAAGAAACTAGCTAGCCCTAAAGATAGAAAAATAAAGCCTACCTTGCCTCAGAGAAATTCCCCAAAGGAAAAGGCAGCCCCCCACATATAATGACTGTGAGTAAAGATGAAAATACAAACACAGAGATGAAATAGATTTAGCAAAGTGAGGCCCGACTTACTGAACAGACCGAGGATAGGAAAGGTTACTTTGCGGTCAGCACAAAAACCTACAAAAAGACCACGCAGAGGGCGCAAAAAGACCCTCCGCACCGACTCACGGTGCGGAGGCGCTCCCTCTGCGTCCCAGAGCTTCCAGCAAGCAAGACAACAAATTAAATAGCAAGCTGGACAGAAAAATAGCAATCCAAAGAAATACAAGCTGGAACTTAGCTTCTGCTGGGAAGACAGGTCACAAGAACGATCCAGGAGTGAACTAGACCAATACTGGAACATTGACAGGTGGCATAGAGCAAAGATCTAAGTGGAGTTAAATAGAGCAGCAGCTAACGAATTAACCTAGTCACCTGTGAAACTCAGAAACACCCACCAGAGGAAGTCCATGGAGAGAACCAGCCGAAGTACCATTCATGACCACAGGAGGGAGCCCGACAACAGAATTCACAACACCCCTCCCTGCGCGATGCTTCCCTGCACCGCCGGCACATCGCGATCATGTTTGATTGCGGTGTGCCGGGGGTTAATGTGTCGGGGCGGTCCGTGACCGCTCCTGGCACATAGTGCCGGATGTCAGCTGCGATAAGCGGCTGGCACCCGGCCGCGCTCCCCCCGTGAGCGCGGCCGATCGCCTATGACGTACTATTACGTCCTTGGGAATTAAGGCCCACCCCACATGGACAGAATAGTACGTCTAATGGCAGAAAGGGGTTAAACAGTGACATTAGGTGTGAGGTCTCTGCTCGCAAGCTTACAACCTACAAGGAAATGGGAGGACACAATAGGAGAAAAGTGCTTGTTATTTCAGGTCTGGCAATTATAATAAATAGGGATTTTTATATAACGCTGCATGATCCGGTCATCAGCCCGTGTGTTTAAGTGCAACAGTCAAGTATCAAGTGCAGTTATCGTGTGCATGGAGGGTGTGGAGAAAGATGAATAGTAGGGTGCAGATTCACATGCAGATAATATTTGGAAGGAGGGAACAGGACAAAGTTAGTTTACTGAGTAGTTGATGTGGTAGGCTTGTTTGAAGAGATGGGTTTTTAAAGCGCGCTTGAATAGGTCGGGGCTAGGTATCAGTCTGATCGTCTGGGGAAGTGCATTCCAGAGAGCTGGCGCAGCATGAGAGAAGTCTTGGAGACGGAGGTGCGAGGTTCGGATTACGGCGATGTTAGTCTTATGTCATTTGTAGAACGGAGGGCACGTGTAGGGCGATAGACGGAGATGAGAGAGGAGATATAAGGCGGTGCAGAACTGTGGAGAGCTTTGTGGGTGAGAGATGAGTTTATACTGGAACCTGTAGGGAATGGGTAGCCAGTGTAATTACTGGCACAAGATGGAGGCATCGGTGAAGCGGCTGGACAGAAATATGACCCTGGCTGCCGCATTCAAGATGGATTGGAGAGGAGAAAGTTTGGAAAGAGGGAGACCGATCAGAAAAGAGTTGCAGTAGTCCAGACGAGAATGAATAAGAGCAACAGTGAGAGTCTTAGCAGTTTCAAAGGTGAGAAAAGGTCGGATTCTGGAGATGTTTTTAAGATGCAGGTGACAGGAGCGAGTGATCGGATATAGGGAGTAAAGGAAAGTACGGTGTCGAATATGACCCCAAGACAGCGGGGCATGCTGTGTGGGAGTTAAGGTTGAACCCTCCAGGGTAATTTCGATGTTGGGTAGAGTAAGGTTAGTAGAAGGGAGAAAAGCCGGATTACGTACCGGTAATGCTCTTTTAATGAGTCCACGACAGCACCCCACATGAGAGAGAGGGATCCGCCCATAGGAACAGGAAACCTACAGAATAAAAGGAGGCGGTCCCCTCTCCTCCTCAGTTTAGTTACAGAGTATAAAAAGGGGAACCGCAAAAGTGTTAGTATTCATTCTTATTCAGTCACATAAATTTCTATACAACCATTATTTGTGACCTTAAAGGAAAGAGCTGTGCACAATTTAGGGAGGGTAATACATGGGTGCTGTCGTGGACTCATTAAAAGAGCATTACCGGTACGTAATCCGGCTTTTTACCCTTCGCCACGACAGCACCCCACATGAGAGATTTTCAGAGAGTCATTATTTGGGTGGGATTACTGTATTAAGAACAGCTCTACCAAAGGTCAGATCAGAAGACGTGGACAGATCAAGTCTATAATGGTTGTAGAAGGTAGAAGGTGTAGACCAAGTTGCAGCCTTACATATTAAATGGATCGGTACATCTGCTTGTTCCGCCCAGGAGGAAGCCATGGCTCGTGTTGAGTGCGCTTTTATACCCACTGGAGGAATCTCGCCTTTTGACGTATAGGCCAAGCAGATAGCCTCTCTGATCTACCGAGATATGGTAGCTCTCGTGACCCCATGTCCTTTCTTGTGGCCCTGAAAGGAGATAAACAGAGCCCTACTCTCCCTCCATGTCTGACACCTTTCTATATAAGTCAGGATGGCTCTTCTGACATCTAAGGTGTGGAACTTATGATGTTCTGGAGTTACAGGTGAATCAAAAAAGGAAGGGAGAAATATTTCTTGTGACCTGTGGTAGGTGGACGCTACCTTAGGGAGGTATGAGGGGTCTGGTTTCAGGACTATCCGATCATGAAATATCAGTAAGAAAGGTGGGTCTACTGATAGGGCCTGGATGTCACTAACCCGTCTAGCTGAGGTTAGGGCTACTAGTAAGGCTACTTTATATGTTAGGATTTTTAAAGGTATTGAATCTAATGGTTCAAATGGAGAGCTTGTTAAGGCCTCTAATACTAGATTTAAATCCCACGGAGGTAGACGGGGAATATGGACCGGTTTACTACGTTCACAAGATTTTATGAATCTGGAGATCCACCTATTAGCTGCTATATTGCATCCATATAGGGCTCCTAATGCCGAGACCTGAACTCTTAAGGTATTTACAGATAGTCCTAACTCTCGGCCTTTTTGCAAGAACTCTAGGATAGGTGTGAGTGGAACTTGCTTAGTGAACGGTACCGTGTAGAAGTCTAAAAATTTATTCCATACCCTACTATATATTAGGGTGGTAGATCTTTTCCTGCTCAATAAGAGGGTGTTTACTAGTTCTGTTGAGAACCCTCTGGAACTTAATAGTTGCCTCTCAAATTCCACGCCGTCAAGTGAAGACCTTTCACTTGCGGGTGGAAAAAGGGGCCTTGGTACAGCAGCTCCTTGTCTGATGGGAGGATCCAAGGATCGCATAGGCACATGGTCTGGAGACAAGAGAACCATGGTCTTTTCGGCCAGAATGGTGCAATGAGGATTACTCTTGCCTGTTCCCTCCTGATCTTTCTGATCACTAGAGGAATCAGAGACATTGGAGGAAAGGCATATGCCAGTCTGAACCGCCAAGGATGGTGGAGAGAGTCCAACATATCTGGGTGATCCCTGGTGTTCAGGGAAGCGAACCTTTGTACTTGCCGGTTGTCTCTTGTGGCAAATAGGTCGATTTGTGGTATCCCCCATGCTTCTGTTATCCTTCTGAATATGGATTTGTTTAAGGTCCATTCTCCTTGACGCAACTCGTTTCTGCTGAGGTAGTCTGCCCTGATGTTCTCTACACCTTTGATGTGCAGGGCTGTTAAGGATGTTAGATGAGCCTCTGCCAGCTGAAAGATGTTTGCAGCTATGGTCATCAGACTTCCTGACTTTGTACCACCCTGACGGTTCAAGTATGCCACTGCGGTGGAATTGTCTGAGTAAATTCTTACATTTGTTCCATGAATCTGCGGAAGAAAATGATATAAGGCACATTCTATTGCTTTTAACTCCTTCCAGTTGGAGGAACATATTAATTCTGTCTGATCCCAAGTATTTTGGGCCAGATTGTCTTCCATATGTGCTCCCCACCCAATAGGGCTGGCGTCGGTGGTAATTATTTTAGACGGGTCTATTATCCATGGCACACCCCGTGATAGGTGGTCCATGTCTAGCCACCAGGATAGCGATTCTAAGACATTACTGGAAAGAGTTATTCTACTTTCTAGATAACCGTCTTTCCCCTGAGCCGACAATACTTCGTACTGCAATTGACGGGTATGGAATTGTGCCCAAGGTACAGCAGGGATACATGATGATAATGACCCCAGTAAGGACATGGCCTTTCTTAGTGTCATGTAGGGTTTGCGTATTGCGTCTGATACCTTTGATTGTATAGTCAACCTCTTTGACTGAGGAAGAAAGCATTTCTGACTTACGGAGTCTAGCTGGATTCCTAGAAATGTCTGAACGGTTTCTGGATTCAGCCGAGATTTTTCGAAGTTGACGATCCAACCTAACTCCTGTAGGGACGAGATCGTATTAGATAAACGAGTTTTACATTGAAGTGCAGAGCTTCCTACCACTAGAAAGTCATCTAGGTAGGGTATTATCAAGGTATCTCGTTGGCGTAGATGAGCCATCACTTCTAGTATCACCTTAGTGAAGACGCGGGGAGCCATAGAAAGCCCAAATGGCATTGCAACATATTGAAAGTGACGAACCTTTCCCTCCAGGGTGACTGCTACCCTTAGGTACTGCTGATGTTCGGCATGTATGGGAAGATGGTAATAGGCGTCCTTTAAGTCTATTCCGGCCATGACACACCTAGGGAATAAGAGTTTTATGGTAGAACTAATGGATTCCATTTTGAAGGTATGATTACGCAGGAAAGAATTTAATTTTTTAAGATTTATGATGGTTCTAAATGAACCATCTGGTTTATTAATCAGGAATAAAGGGGAGTAGAACCCTTTCCCTTTTTGATCCTGGGGAACTTCAATCAGGACTTTCTTAGATAGAAGAGATAGGATCTCTATTTCTAGAGCCCTCTGTTGGTCCTGACCTTTTGGAGATGTTATTATGAAGGAATCCCAAGGGATTCGATCAAATTCTAATTTAAGGCCGTATTGCACAATGTCCAGAATCCACTGGCTGGATGTTATCTGTTCCCATTGGGGAAGAAAAAATTTTAATCTGCCGCCTACTTCCTGGTTAGCGGTATTTACGTCTCGGATTATGGGACCCGCTAAAAAAGGCACCTTTTTGCTTTGGGTCCTTCGACTCCCATCGCTCTCTTTGTTCAAGCGGCTTGTTCCTAGTAAAGGGGCGTCTCCTGAAGGCTCTCCTGTAGGATGGAAGATACTGGTTAGGGAAGCCTTTCTTCCTTTCACCTGCTTTATTCAGGAGTTCATCCAGCGTCTTCCCAAAAAGGAACTCACCCTGACAGGGAATCGCACAAAGTTTTGCTTTAGCTTGTGCGTCCCCCTTCCAATTCTTTAGCCAGAGTGCACGCCGGGCTGTGTTGACTAGGCCGGCTGACCTGGCTGCAAGACGTAGCGAGTCCACTGAGGCATCAGCTAGGAATGCTACTGCTTCTTTAATTTGAGGCAATTTCAGCAGGATAGATTCCCTCGAAGTTTTGCCTCTAATCTGTTCCTCCAATTGCTCCGTCCATACTAGTAGAGATCTTGCAGTACAGGTACTAGATATGGCGGGCCTGAACGCCCCCGTATTGACTTCCCATGACCTCTTTAGTAAAGCTTCTGCTTTACGGTCCAGCGGGTCTGTTAGGACCCCTGAATCCTCCACTGGTAGGACCGACTGTTTGGTTGTGGAGGCTACCGCAGCATCAACTTTTGGCACCTTTGACCAGGTGTTTAGGTCTTCATCGCTGAAGGGATAGCGCCTTTTAGAGGATGATGGTAAAAACCCTCTATTCTGCTTGTCCCACTCCTTTTTGACAATATCTTTGATGGTTTGTATGACGGGGAAGGACCTACGTTTCTTCTGTCCTAACCCCGCAAACATTATGTCCTGTGCTGATTTCTTTTCTTTCCCATCTGGGCACCCCATCGTGCTCCTGACAGATTTTATTAAATTGTCCACATTACTGTTGGGAAGACAAAGTCCCCCTTCAGTCTCGGATGAGCTCGGCTGAGATCCCTCTTCGTCTGAAGAAATACATACACCCTCTGACTCCGAACTAACCGGAGACCGGGACCTGCTAGGCTGACGGGTACTGGCGCTACTTGTCTGCGCCAAACCCTGCATCTCTTCTCGGATAATAGCTCTGACATCTGAGGGAGTCATGATATTTTCCTGCCATAGAGTTTGCATGATACACTCTGCACACAGTTTTTTGGCATAATCATCCGGGAGGGGCTGCGTACATAAAGCACACTCTTTATGCTTAGATTTGTGTGTCCTTTTCTTAGTCTAGAGGAAGGATACAGGAGGAACATATATCAGCATATAGGAAGAGACTCTTTCAAAAACTCACCCAGTGAAGCTGACAGGTACCGGTTCTGGAGGCGGAATTCGTTTGGTGGTAGAACTCTTCTCTGGAGGTCGGCCACCACTCTTTGTGCTGCTCCTCGTGCTTCTCTCCCTGCTGGGAGAGCGCTGTTGCACTGCGGGCAGGTGCGCTTCGTCGGCCGGTGAAGCCATTTCACACACACCGGCCCGACGCTAGCGCTGCATTTTTAAACTTGCCGCCCATTCTCCTGCCTCCCCGGACCAACCCGGAAGTGCTCCCGCGACTTCCGGGTTAGACGCGCCGCTCTCACCACCATGCGGCCGCCAGAGGCTATTAAGCCGGCCGCTGCAGCGCGCGCGTCCTCACAGTGCCGGCCGGACCTACGGTGACCGGACCCGGACCGTGGATGTTTGGCCAGACGAGGGGGGAGGCTGCAAGCAGGGGCTCCCCCGCCGCTGCTTCTGGTACCGCAGCCCCTGCCGTTCCCACAGAAACCGGCGCAGGCGGGTGCATGGCCCAGGGATCCTCTTCATCTGTAGGTAAGCCGGGTCCCTGTAGGAACAGGAAACCTAAACTGAGGAGGAGAGGGGACCGCCTCCTTTTATTCTGTAGGTTTCCTGTTCCTATGGGCGGATCCCTCTCTCTCATGTGGGGTGCTGTCGTGGCGAAGGGTAAAACACAAGTAGTTCAGTTTTGGAGAGATTTAGTTTCAGATAGAGGGAGGACATGATGTTAGAGACAGCAGACAGACAATCCTTGGTATTGAATTAGGGTAGTGGTGATGTCGGGGGAAGAAGTGTATAATTGGGTGTCGTCAGCATAGAGATGGTACTGGAACCCAAATCTGCTGATTGTTTGTCCAATAGGGGCAGTGTATAGAGAGAATAGGAGGGGGCCCAGGACTGAGCCCTGTGGAACCCCGATAATAAGGGGACGAGGAGAGGAAGAGGAGCCGGCAAAAGATACAGTGAAGGAGCGGTCAGAGAGGTAGGAGAACCAGGAGAGGGCTGTGTCCTTGAGGCCTATGGAGCGGAGCATGGTGAGAAGGAGCTGGTGATCCACAGTATCAAATGCGGCAGATAGATCCAGGAGAATCAGCAGAGAGCAATGACCTTTGGATTTAGCTGTTATTAGATCATTAGAGACTTTAGTGACGGCAGTTTCAGTGGAGTGTAAAGAGCAGAAATCAGATTGTAAGGGGTCAAGAAGAGAGTTATCCGAGAGATAGCGGATTAAACGGGAGTGGACCAAGCGTTCCAGGAGTTTAGAGATGAAGGAAAGGTTAGAGACAGGTCAGGTTAGACGGGAAGTTCTGGTCCAGGAATGGCTTTTTAAGTAAAGGGGTAATGATGGGATGTTTAAATGAGGAGGGAAAGATGCCTGAGGAAAGAGAGAGGTTAAATATTTTAGTCAGGTGAGTGGTGACCACTGGTGAGAGAAACTGCAGGAGAGGTGAATGAATGGGGTCAGTATTGCAGGTTGTAGGCCGAGCAGAAGTGAGGAGTTTGGAAACTACTTCTTCTGAAACAGGCTCAAAGATGTCTAATGAGCTTGAGGTGCGGCAGGGAAGGGGATCCAGGCACTGAGGAGATTGGGCTGAGATATCATGATTGATGTGGTTGATTTTTTTCTAGGAAATAAGTGGCCAGATCCTCACCACTGAGATTGGAGATGGGGGCCTGTACTTTAGGTTTCAGGACGGAGTTTAAGGTTTCAAAAAGTCGTTTTTGGTTGTTGGATAGTGAGGTGATGAGGGTGGTGAAGTAGGATTGTTTGGCCAGAGAAAGGGCAGAGTTACAGGTTTTGAGCATGAACTTATAGTGGATGAAGTCTGTTATATACTACATCTCTGTGCTATATACTATGTAGCTGGGCAATATACAACGTGACTGTGCAATATACTACGTGGCTATGTTATGCACTATGTGGCTCTGCTATATACTACGTGGCTGACCAATATACTACATACCTGTGCAATACACTACGTAGTTCTGCTATATACTACGTACGCTGTGTTACATACTACGTCGGTTGTGTTCTATACTACGTCACTGTGCAATATAGTACGTAGCCTGTGCCATATACTACCTACACATTCTAAAATACCCGATACGTGAGAATCGGGCCACCATCTAGTGTATGTGTGTGTGTCTACATGTGTGTGTATATATATATATATATATACACACACACACACACACACACATACATACACACCACACATCACCATGAAAATTGTAAATTCACACTGAAGGCATCAAAACTATGAATTAACACATGTGAAATTGTACACATGTTCCTTGTGGTATGTCGGTGAAACTACATGTGACTTCAAAACTAGGATTAATTAACACCGACATACCATAAAGAAAAAACGGATGGACTTACCTGTTTCGAAACATTTCGTAGAAAAGTCTCACACTGAAAGGGAGTTGCGCTTTCGAATTATTGATACGATACCTATACAGAGGAGAGGAGGGGATCGGGTGCAACTGCTTAAGAGGAGAGAATTGGAGTGGATAAAGAGGTTGAATACCTTAAAGCCACATGGTCTTAATGTAGACTATAAACTTAGTCAAGTCATGTAAAATGTATGGGGGTGGGTTTCCTCTCTCAAACGTATGGATTTATGTACTTATTAAACCAGGGATTCAAGCTTCAGGAGGCTAATTTGCATATTCCAGGTGCCTTCTGGGAGAAGCGAAGTCTCCCTAAGCTAGAAGATCGTTGGGTACAGCCGGGACCAGCTGCTTCGAAAGCATCACCAAAGAATTTTTGCCTGTAGGACATTATTGCAAGAGAGCTTGGCTGAGTAGATTACACAAGAAGGAAAACACACAGCAAGTCAGCAGGATCTAGGAGCAACATGGCAGATGTGACAACCTACATGGTGAGCTGCAGCATGTGCTACATGTTCACAGATCGACCAGAAGAAGAATCCAATTTCACCTGTCAGAAGTGTAGACTAGTGGCCCTTTTAGAAGAAAAGGTGCGGGGTCTGGAAGAAAGAATAGCAACTTTGAAACTCATCAAAGAGAATGAAGACTTTCTAGACAGAACAGAAGCATCTCTACTGGTCACAGAAGGTGCAAAAAGTGTCAGAGAACCTCCAAAAGCAGATGAGTGGAAGCATGTGACCAAAAGAAGCAAGAAGACCATGGAGAAATCACCAACCACACAACTGAAGAACCGATATCAAATCTTTGTAGAGGATGAAGATGGCACACCTAAGAATGAAGCAATACCAGCAAGCAAAAAAGAAAAGGGCACACAGCAACAAGTGACAGCAAAAAGTACAGCCAAGAAGCAACGAAGAGTGGTGGTGGTGGGAGACTCACTACTGAGAGGCACCGAAGCAGCCATCTGCAGACCGGACATAACTGCAAGAGAAGTATGCTGCCTTCCAGGTGCGATGATCAAGGATGTGACCGATAGGATACCAAAGCTCTTCAGCTCCAAGGACGTCCACCCATTTCTTCTGATACATGTTGGCACCAATGACACGGCAAGGAAGGACCTACCGACAATCTGCAAGGACTTTGAAGAGTTGGGGAAGAAAGTAAAGGAACTGGATGCACAGGTAGTTTTTTCTTCTATCCTTCCAGTAGACGGGCATGGCACCAGGAGATGGAACAGGATCCTTGATGCAAACAACTGGCTAAGACGATGGTGCAGACAACAAGGATTTGGATTCCTGGACCACGGTGTGAATTACTGGTATGATGGACTCCTCGCCAGAGACGGACTACACCTCAACAAACCTGGGAAACACACATTCGCCAGAAGACTCGCTACACTCATCAGGAGGGCGTTAAACTAGAAGAAGAGGGGACGGGAAGAAAAACATTAGACTCGAACAAAGACGACCCAGGAAAACATACTCAGAAGGGAGGTAAGAACATTTCTAAAACAATCCACAGTGAGGAGATTGGAACAAAACAAAATCCTCTAAACTGCATGCTCGCAAACACCAGAAGCCTGACAAACAAGATGGAAGAACTAGAAGCAGAAATATCTACAGGTAACTTTGACATAGTGGGAATAACCGAGACATGGTTAGATGAAAGCTATGACTGGGCAGTTAACTTACAGGGTTACAGTCTGTTTAGAAAGGATCGTAAAAATCGGAGGAGGAGGAGGGGTTTGTCTCTATGTAAAGTCTTGTCTAAAGTCCACTTTAAGGGAGGATATTAGCGAAGGGAATGAGGATGTCGAGTCCATATGGGTTGAAATTCATGGAGGGAAAAATGGTAACAAAATTCTCATTGGGGTCTGTTACAAACCCCCAAATATAACAGAAAGCATGGAAAGTCTACTTCTAAAGCAGATAGATGAAGCTGCAACCCATAATGAGGTCCTGGTTATGGGGGACTTTAACTACCCGGATATTAACTGGGAAACAGAAACCTGTGAAACCCATAAAGGCAACAGGTTTCTGCTAATAACCAAGAAAAATTATCTTTCACAATTGGTGCAGAATCCAACCAGAGGAGCAGCACTTTTAGACCTAATACTATCTAATAGACCTGACAGAATAACAAATCTGCAGGTGGTTGGGCATTTAGGAAATAGCGACCACAATATTGTGCAGTTTCACCTGTCTTTCACTAGGGGGACTTGTCAGGGAGTCACAAAAACATTGAACTTTAGGAAGGCAAAGTTTGAACAGCTTAGAGATGCCCTTAATCTGGTAGACTGGGACAATATCCTCAGAAATGAGAATACAGATAATAAATGGGAAATGTTTAAGAACATCCTAAATAGGCAGTGTAAGCGGTTTATACCTTGTGGGAATAAAAGGACTAGAAATAGGAAAAACCCAATGTGGCTAAACAAAGAAGTAAGACAGGCAATTAACAGTAAAAAGAAAGCATTTGCACTACTAAAGCAGGATGGCACCATTGAAGCTCTAAAAAACTATAGGGAGAAAAATACTTTATCTAAAAAACTAATTAAAGCTGCCAAAAAGGAAACAGAGAAGCACATTGCTAAGGAGAGTAAAACTAATCCCAAACTGTTCTTCAACTATATCAATAGTAAAAGAATAAAAACTGAAAATGTAGGCCCCTTAAAAAATAGTGAGGAAAGAATGGTTGTAGATGACGAGGAAAAAGCTAACATATTAAACACCTTCTTCTCCACAGTATTCACGGTGGAAAATGAAATGCTAGGTGAAATCCCAAGAAACAATGAAAACCCTATATTAAGGGTCACCAATCTAACCCAAGAAGAGGTGCGAAACCGGCTAAATAAGATTAAAATAGATAAATCTCCGGGTCCGGATGGCATACACCCACGAGTACTAAGAGAACTAAGTAATGTAATAGATAAACCATTATTTCTTATTTTTAGTGACTCTATAGCGACAGGGTCTGTTCCGCAGGACTGGCGCATAGCAAATGTGGTGCCAATATTCAAAAAGGGCTCTAAAAGTGAACCTGGAAATTATAGGCCAGTAAGTCTAACCTCTATTGTTGGTAAAATATTTGAAGGGTTTCTGAGGGATGTTATTCTGGATTATCTCAATGAGAATAACTGTTTAACTCCATATCAGCATGGGTTTATGAGAAATCGCTCCTGTCAAACCAATCTAATCAGTTTTTATGAAGAGGTAAGCTATAGACTGGACCACGGTGAGTCATTGGACGTGGTATATCTCGATTTTTCCAAAGCGTTTGATACCGTGCCGCACAAGAGGTTGGTACACAAAATGAGAATGCTTGGTCTGGGGGAAAATGTGTGTAAATGGGTTAGTAACTGGCTTAGTGATAGAAAGCAGAGGGTGGTTATAAATGGTATAGTCTCTAACTGGGTCGCTGTGACCAGTGGGGTACCGCAGGGGTCAGTATTGGGACCTGTTCTCTTCAACATATTCATTAATGATCTGGTAGAAGGTTTACACAGTAAAATATCGATATTTGCAGATGATACAAAACTATGTAAAGCAGTTAATACAAGAGAAGATAGTATTCTGCTACAGATGGATCTGGATAAGTTGGAAACTTGGGCTGAAAGGTGGCAGATGAGGTTTAACAATGATAAATGTAAGGTTATACACATGGGAAGAGGGAATCAATATCACCATTACACACTGAACGGGAAACCACTGGGTAAATCTGACAGGGAGAAGGACTTGGGGATCCTAGTCAATGATAAACTTACCTGGAGCAGCCAGTGCCAGGCAGCAGCTGCCAAGGCAAACAGGATCATGGGGTGCATTAAAAGAGGTCTGGATACACATGATGAAAGCATTATACTGCCTCTGTACAAATCCCTAGTTAGACCGCACATGGAGTACTGTGTCCAGTTTTGGGCACCGGTGCTCAGGAAGGATATAATGGAACTAGAGAGAGTACAAAGGAGGGCAACAAAATTAATAAAGGGGATGGGAGAACTACAATACCCAGATAGATTAGCGAAATTAGGATTATTTAGTCTAGAAAAAAGACGACTGAGGGGCGATCTAATAACCATGTATAAGTATATAAGGGGACAATACAAATATCTCGCTGAGGATCTGTTTATACCAAGGAAGGTGACGGGCACAAGGGGGCATTCTTTGCGTCTGGAGGAGAGAAGGTTTTTCCACCAACATAGAAGAGGATTCTTTACTGTTAGGGCAGTGAGAATCTGGAATTGCTTGCCTGAGGAGGTGGTGATGGCGAACTCAGTCGAGGGGTTCAAGAGAGGCCTGGATGTCTTCCTGGAGCAGAACAATATTGTATCATACAATTATTAGGTTCTGTAGAAGGACGTAGATCTGGGTATTTATTATGATGGAATATAGGCTGAACTGGATGGACAAATGTCTTTTTTCGGCCTTACTAACTATGTTACTATGTAAATGAGGAATGATATTTATTTCCTTTTTCTTCTGTTTTTATTTTCAGATGCTCCATTCCTTGAATCGTATGGTATCAAGAGAAAATATTATCTCTTTATTTAAAAATCTTCTGTGCTTATGGAGTGACGGATTCTCTGAGTTTTATTTATATTTTTTTCTTGTATAATTTTGATTAGGGTCGTATAATTTTTATGGCCTATGCATCCCCTGGTTCTCGTTGTATTATTTGTTTTTTGAAAGTTAATATATAAGAAACAATATGAGAGCATAATAAAATTTTGAATATCAGGAACATTTGTGATGTTGTGTATGTTTCTGTTATGGGTTTGATATGTTGTGGCCTTGGATATGGGTCATATGAAGTCATTGGTGGGTTTGAGTTATGCGGGGGGGGTACCACCCCCAAATGTCTCTATCTCCACATGGAGGTACGGGGTGCCCCACTTAATTGGGGAGGGTATCCCGGCCCTTGTGACTGTTATGGGCTTATGCTCTGGCCCTTTAAATCCTGCTAAAGGCACAACTTGATTCATCCCCAGCATAATATAGAACTGCTCTATATTGCTCTCAGATGCTAGTTTGTTTGTTTTTTTATTTTTTATTATTTTCTTAGTTATTTAAGATAATGAGAACAAGGTGATGTGAAGTGGACATAGCTTACCCTTTTTTTATTAGTATTGTGCTAATAAGAGATTCGCCGCTTCATATAGCGATTTTTCCCTTAAACAAGATGGCGCCGCTGTCGGCTTGGCGATACTGCGCAGTTGCGTGCCTGTGCATTGTGGGTACGCTGGCTGTGATGTCACAGACATGCGCAGTGAGTGCGCTAGGACGCCGAAGACAGGGGCACGCATGTGTACAGCGCTGTAAGTGTGTTATTACCATGATTCAGGGGATTGGAGCACCTGGATTTTATGATTGTTAATTGCTCATTGATCAATGTTTTAATATTATGTACAGGATATGTAATGCACTGTATTTATAAATATTGAATTTTATAACTGGAACACAGGTTTCACTATTGCACTGGATATTGAAATATTGACAGTTACACCTATCCGGCATTTATGTTATTGAATGTAATGATTGTATTGATTGGATATGCTTAGGAGTTGTATAAAGAGATGTCTCACTCACTTGTTCACTGCTTGAAAAAGGATTCTCACATCCGAAACGTTGCCACGCCTGCTCAGGCAATAAAGTCCACCTTTTCTATTATTTTTTTGTGCTGCTTTTCTTTTTTTGATATTATTGCTGGAGGCCGTTTGGACTGCTGGTTGGGGGAGCTTTGCACAATATTGAGGTAGTACTGGATGCTGTTCCTGTTTTATATATATATATATATATATATATATATATATATATATATATATATATATATATATATATATATATATATATATATATATATATATATATATACACACACACATACATACATACACACCACACATCACCATGAACATTGTAAATTCACACTGAAGGCATCAAAACTATGAATTAACACATGTGAAATTGTATACTTAACAAAAAAGTGTGAAACAACTGAAAATATGTCTTATATTCTAGGTTCTTCAAAGTAGCCACCTTTTGCTTTAATGACTGCTTTGCACACTCTTGGTATTCTCTTGATAAGCTTCAAGAGGTTGTCACCGGAAATGGTTTTCACTTCATAGGTGTGCCCTGTCAGGATTAATAAGTGGGATTTCTTGCCTTATAAATAGGGTTGGGACCATCAGTTGTGTTGAGCAGAAGTCTAGTGGATATACAGCGGACAGTCCTACTGAATATACTGTTAGAATTTGTATTATGGCAAGAGAAAAGTAGCTAAGTAAAGAAAAATGAATCGCCATCATTACTTTAAGAAATGAAGGTCAGTCAGTCCGAAAAATTGGGAAAACTTTGAAAGTGTCCCCAAGTGCAGTGGCAAAACCATCAAGCACTATAAAGAAACTGGCTCACATGAACACCGCCCCAGGAAAGGAAGACCAAGAGTCACCTCTGCTTCTTAGGATAAGTTTATCCGAGTCACCAACCTCAGAAATCGCAGGTTAACAGCAGCTCAGATTAGAGACCAGGTCAATGCCACACAAAGTTCTAGCAGCAGACACATCTCAACAACAACTTTTAAGAGGAGACTTTGTGCAGCAGGCCTTCATGGTAAAATAGCAGCTAGGAAACCACTGCTAAGGACAGGCAACAAGCAGAAGAGACTTGTTTGGGCTAAAGAGCACAAGGAATGGACATAAGACCAGTGGAAATCTGTGCTTTGGTCTGACGAGTCCAAATTTGAGATCTTTGGTTCCAACCAAAATGTCTTTGTGCAACACTAAAAAGGTGAACGGATGGACTCTACATGCCTGGTTCCCATCGTGAAGCATGGAGGAGGAGGTGTGATGGTGTGGGGGTGCTTTTCTGGTGGCACTGTGGGGGACTTATTCAAAATTGAAGGCATACTGAACCAGCATGGCTACCACAGCATCTTGCAGCGGCATGCTATTCCATCCGGTTTGCGTTTAGTTGGACCATCATTTATTTTTCAACAGGACAATGACCCCAAACACACCTCTATGCTGTGTAGGGGCTATTTGACCAAGAAGGAGAGTGATGGGGTGCTATGCCAGATGACCTGGCCTCCAGTCACCAGACCTGAACCCAGTCGAGATGGTTTGGTGCGAGCTGGACTGCCGAGTGAAGGCAAAAGGGACAACAGGTGCTAAGCATCTCTGGGAACTCCTTCAAGATTGTTGGAAGACCATTTCCGATGACTACCTCTTGAAGCTCATCAAGAGAATGCCAAGAGTGTGCAAAGTAGTCATCAAAGCAAAAGGTGGCTACTTTGAAGAACCTAAAATATGAGACATATTTTCAGTTGTTTCACACTTTTTTGTTAAGTATATAATTCCACATAATTCATAGTTTTGATGCCTTCAGTGTGAATTTACAATTTTCATAGTCATGAAAATACAGAAAAATCTTTAAATGAGAAGGTGTGTCCAAACTTTTGGTCTGCACTGTATATACACTATCTTCTATATATATAATTGTCTAAGGGTTTTTCCGTCTGTCTGTCTGTCTTGGAAATTCCGCGTCTGATTGGTCGAGGCCGCCCGGCCTCGACCAATCAGCGACGGGCACAGTATCGACGTAGAAATCCCGCCTCTCTGATTGGTCGAGGCCAAGCACAGCAACGATGATGTCATAAAGGACATAGACATCCCGCGTTTCTGATTGGTCGAGGCCGCCAGGCCCGTCGCTGAATCAGAAACGTGGGATTTCTACGTCCTTTATGACATCATCGTCGCTGTGCCCGTTGCTGATTGATTGGCCTCGACCAGAGACGCGGGATTTCCAAGACAGACAGACGGAAAAACCCTTAGACAATTCATATATGTATGTACACATATAGTTACATATACACATACACGCATATATATATATACACACACACACACACACACATATACACGCATATATATCCCGTATATACTCGAGTATAAGCTGAGATTTTCAGCCCATTTTGGGGGGCTGAAAGTCCCCCTCTCGGCTTATACTCAAGTCAAACCCAGGGGTCGCCAGGGGAGGGGGAGCGGGGACTGTCTAATTATACTCACCTGCAGCTCGAAGATAGTCGAAAGCTGCTACTGTGCAGATGGTGCCATCTTGAAGGAGGAATTTTTTTTCTTCTCCAGTAAGATAGTGCCGCCAATGCATGTGCAGTAGCAGCTATCGGATCACAGCTATAGACACCGATAGCAGGTGCGGCAGGCGCTATTTTCAAATTGATTTTTTTCCTAGCTGAGTGACATCTAGAACAGTTATTATTTGCACATAAAACATGTGATTACGCTGCAGCGCAGGTGCCACAGCTGCCTGCAGAAGCGTTTTTTTTTATTCAGTATGTTAGGCATTCATTATGCAAACTAGGGGGAAGGTCAGTGAGGGATCAGTGACCTGTCAGGAGTCTGCATTATGAATATCTAATCAGAGTACTACATGCAGACCGCCCCCTTCTCCTCCAGACCCACCCTACGGAACGAGCATATCATTAACAATAAAGTTTAAAGAACAACCACAAGATGGATTTCATCATCCAAGGTATCATTTAATCAGTATGACGGCACCAACCAAGACACTGTGTGCAGGTTATTGTGCACAATCACAATCCCGCTAACAGGTTCCCTTTAAATTGTTCTGTGTACAGCCTACAATGTGCTCTCCCTACTTGTGCACATCCCTATTCACAATAAACTTGTGTGAATCACAGACCATGACATCATCATTCAATCTTACTACAGAGCTGCTGGCTCAGCAGTTCTAAACACAGGCAATCTCGTTTCTGTGCTTTGAATGGACTGTAGTAGAAAGTAATGAGCTGCGGGTCACATCTCCACACATGATAGAGCACCAAAGGAGCAGAATTTTAGCAACAAATTATCAAGCGGCTTCTTTTCTGAAAGCCTTTACCCCCTTAATGACATCCGTTGTACATGTACAACAAAAGTCAGAAGTGGGTGTACAAAGTGGGCTCATGCAGCGAACCCGGCAGGTGATGGCTGTCATGACCTGATGATAACAATTGTTAAGTTGTTAAATTCTGTGTCGGCATGAGTGCGCACCATTCTCCCCACCCATCAGTGATGCCTGTGATGTGATTGTGGAAACCTGCTGCAGCGCTGTCCATGAGATGTCGAAGCTGCAGCCCATCATCAGAGGCAGCAGCGAATAGGCAGCGATGGACCCAGGAAAGATAAGCAGAGCTTAATTGGTTATTTTACATATCACTGAACTTGTGGGACAAATTTAAAAAAAAAAAAGCTAAGAGGCGACTTATTTTTTCTTTAATGTTAAGTTTGAAAAAAAAAGGGAAGAAAGCTGCTAGTACTTACATGTTCCTTAACCAGCTGCTTTTCTCGCATGACATCAGTGTAAGTCCGAGCATTTGTTTTTGGATCTGGAGTTTTTCCTCCTAAAAAAATAAAAAGTGCAACAATAATGAAAAACTATGTCAAAGAGTATATTGTAATGTCATCACATACAAAGCACTACCTAGCAGGATGCTTGATACATTTAACACGTTAACTAAAGTTGCATTTATTAAGTTTAGGCTATACACAATTTGATATATGCTTTAAAAAAAAATTTAAAAAAGGGAAAAAAAATAAAAACAATGTTGTGTCTTCAGAAGTGATGGGTTCCGTGGTCAGTATTCCATAATACGTACACTTTTCAGCCTTTTGACGCCATCAGCAGTTCTGACTTCAAGCAGGAGAATAGAAGCCTAGAAAATCATCTCTTTACCATTAGTAACACTTTGGAAAATGTATACTCAAAACATTACCTGGGTAAGGTTCTTTAAATACAAATACAAGCCATACCTGTCCTTGGTTTTTAGATTACCTTCTTCAAAGTAGAAAGGATTTCAAGAACAAAGATTATTAACTGTGCAGAAAAGAATAATCCCCAAAATGTAAAACGACAAACTGTCATTTTGTAAAAGGCTCAGACACAAGGATTAAAAGAAAACTAAAGCCAAAAAAGGAGTATCCAGAAATGATTTATGTTTAACGTATAGCTTGTATATGAATTTTCCCAGTAATCTGATGCAAACAGTACAGCTAATTTAGATGTGTGGAAAAAATCTCCATAGAGGTATTTTCGGTCTACAAGTAATGTTCCTGGAAACTACAATTAGCAGTAGCACCATGCATTCAACTCAGGGAGTCCAGGGAAAGGAAGGTTCCCAGCCTCAGCCATGTTACTTGGCAGTGCTAAAGAAAAAGTGCATTAGACAAGAAGTGCATTACAACACTACACAGCAGAGGTCTCCAACTCCAGGCCCCGAGGGCCGCCAACAGTGCAGGTTTTCAGTATTTATTTAGTATTGCATCGGTGGTAATGTGATCATCTGCACAGGTGATGATTCCAACCCCTGTGCAATACTAAGGAAATCCTGAAAACCTGCACTGTTGGCGGCCCTCGAGGCCTGGAGTTGGGGACCACTGCTACACAGTAAAAGCTAGCTACCCAAGGAGAAATTTTCAATCTGACCTCAGTTACAGCTATTGCATTATACTCCAGACACAGGAGAAAAAACGGAATTGGAAAGCAGAAAGGACCTCGGGTACACAGAGCTAGCTGGTGAATTTGTAGTGTAGAGCAGAATCTACAACAATGATCTTTCAACTAGGAGACTACCAGCTGTGGGCAGACTACAGGCTGAGGAGGCAGACAGATGTGACTTTGCTAAGCAGGCCACTGCATCTATTTTTGTTATGGCAACATTAAAGTTGGAGAGAGGGGGCGAATATATTATATATCACACACACACTTTGTTTTTGGCCATGGACTTCAAGAACTGGCCAACACCCTGAACTTACTCTGTAATCACTGGTGACAAGTTATATTTTCTAAGCTCTGTCAATTTTTAACCCCAATTGATACATATTAAAGGGAATCGGTCACCCCCAAAATCAACGGTGAGCTAAGCCCAATGGCATCAGGGGCTTATCTACAGCATTTTGTAATGCTGTAGATAAGCCCCCGATGTATCCTAAAAGATGAGAAAAAAAAGTTATACTCACCTGGGCGGGCCGTTCGATCCGATGGGCATCGCGGTCCAGGGCCCCCTATCTTCTTACGATGACGTCCTATTCTGGTCTTCACGATGTGGCTCCGGCGCAGGCGTACTTTGACTGCCCTGTTGAGGGCAGAGCAAATTACTGCAGTGTGCAGGAGCCGCAGCCTGAAGAGAAGAAGAGGACGTGATCATATGAAGATAGGAGGCGCCGGACCCGGACCAGCAGCGGGGACCCCTGGGTGAGTATAATATAACCTCTTTTTCTCATCTTTTAGGATACATCGGGGCTTATCTACAGCATTACAGAATCTTGTAGAAAAGCCCCTGATGCCGGTGGGCTTACCTCACCCTCGATTTTAGGGGTGACAGATTCCCTTTAAGTCACACAAAATGTAGCCAATACCTGAAAAGGGGTTTACTGCCATTAAAAAAAACTCAGCTAATTGTTATTTTTTTCTTTAGATTTCAAGTTTAAATAACCTTACTCACAGCCATGGCACAATAAAATCCTCTCCTACTGATAATTAGACTAGATTAGATTAGTGCAATATTTTATTACAATGTACCATGTTTTTGCTTTTTCCACAAAAGACTGCTACCTCTATAAGCACACTATAAGCACACTATGAAGTGAAAAAAAAATATATAAAACATATTTTGAGTGTGTAATTACTCAATATGAAAATTGAGTTATGATAGTTTTGGCTTTTAGTTCTCCTTTAATATACCCTATCTATATTAACCTGATTTATGGACAGCATTTCAAGGAACGGTCAATGCCAAATGTACGGAACACCAAACTTTTAAGTTAAACTTCTTGACAACTGATTCGCTTTTAATCCAAGCTAGTGAAATAAATAGTATAGAAGCTTATGTTGACTACCATGACCAATTGGCAGTGTCAAGTGGACACTAGTCATGATAGGACATCCTTTGGATTACTTTTTCACGATTAGCTACACAGGATGTGTTGCACTGTACCCTTAAGAATGCAGACAGGACTGGCATTTAGCAGTACTGCTGTAGGAAAGAAATTAAGGACAGTTAGTATGGGCTAGTGAAGTCTAACAAGCATTGTTCAGCATTTACATATTTAACACACAGCAAAACCCACTCCTGTTTCATGCAGGTTGTAGTGTAAGAGAAAATAACCTACATGCAGGTTACCATCACTCAAGGCTAAAGGGTAGACCAGTTATTTCCAAGTACAAGGCAAACAAAACAAAACTAAAATGCTGAAATGCTGGCAACTGTAATATAAATTGCCAGTCTTGCTTTAAGCATCTTTAGATACAAACGTACCAAACCGCAGGATACATTAGTGGCATATGAGTATAGACAAGCAATGTGAAACTAAACGGTCAGCTTGTCAAAAAAGGAAAAACCAAAAGAGAAAAAACTGCAAACCCACACTTCTTTTTGGAATCAAAACTATAGAGGAAAGAATCCTGCACCACTGCAACACCTGAGCCCAAATATCCACTGTGTGTGATTACCACGTCAAATACACCGCCCTTTCGGATTAACGGGTGCCAAACCCAGTAAGATATTGCATAAATCCATATACTGAAGAGAAAAATGGGTAGAAGTACAAGAGAGGGCGAAACGGCCGTCTTAGCGTTCTACACGCACCCCCGCTGAAGATGTTTTAAATCGTCACACAGATTGGACTTTGGAAACGGTGAGTGCCACCCTTATTTCTCTTCAGTATATGGATCCGCACTTGTTTTTTGGTTGACTTCATAGACACCAAACATGTCTAGGTTGTTTTTTATCTATATGGTCAAAAAAAAAAATTTCAAACTTTGCACACAAAAAAACCTGTGATCTCGGGTTGGGTGCACATACATTTTGGTGCACATACAATCTTTGATCGCCCATTATTGCATTTTAATGCAATGTCACGGGGACCAAAAAAACGTAATTCTTTTTCTCGCTACGCTGTTAAGCGATCAGGTTAATCTTTTTTTATTGATAGATCGGTCGATTCTGAACGCAGCGATACAGAATATGTGTATGATTTTATTTTTATTTTGAATGGGGCAAAAGGGCGGTGGTTTGAACTTTTACATATTTTTAAACACTTTTTTTTTCTTTTGCCATGCTTCAATAGTCTCTATAGGAGACTAGAAGCTGGCACAACTGTCAGCTCTGCTACATAGAAGTGGTGCTCAGATCGCATCTATGTAGTAGAATTGCTGATTTGCTATGAGCGCCGATCACTGGGTGGCACTCTCAGCAATCCAGCAGCGACAACCATAGGGGTCTCCAGGAGACCTCAGGTTGTCATGCCGACAAACCGGTGACCCGCGATCACGTTACGCGGGTCACCAGTGTGCATATTTCCGGCACGATTGCGCCATTTAAATGCTGCTGTTAGCGTTTGACAGCAGCATTTAACTAGATAATAGTTGAGGGTGGATCACGATTCCACCCGTGGATCTTGCGGGCACATCAGCTGTTCAAAACAGCTGACATGTCTCGGGAAAGTTGTGGGCTCACCGCCGAAGCCCACATCAAAAGGAGAGTATCTGACATCGGCGTACTATTACGCCCAATGTCGGAAAGGGGTTAAGAAATTTAAAATTTGTAATTTTAAAGCCAAAAAAACACATTAAAAAGGATAATTTGTACAAAAAATAATGGTGGTATCTTAGGCTACGTTCACATTAGCGTTCCGCTAATGTGCGTCGCTGTTGCGTCGGCGACGCAGCGGCGACGCGCCCCTATGTTTAACATAGGGGACGCGTGCGTTTTTTTGGTAGCGTTTTTCGCCATGTGCGTCGTTTCCGACGCTAGCGTCGGCCGCAAGAAAATGGAACAAGTTGCATTTTTCGTGCGTCCGATTTTCGTCAAAAAACGACGCACGCGTCGCAAAACGCAGCGTTTTTGCGCGCGTTTTTGGTGCGTCGTGCGTTGCGTCGCCGACGCACCGGCGCGCAACGCTAATGTGAACGTAGCCTAAGTTACCATATATATCCCAACAGAACAGTTATAACAATTTGGGTCTCAAGTAAACATGAGGAAACTCAATACCATAGAGCAGAGCCAGTAAAGATGTCTTATAGGATTAATTTGATAGAATATTACCCTGTAACAACATTTTTTTAACAATTTAATCTAGATAACTTGGTAGTAATCTAATATAAAAAGGTGTGGGTGTGTGTGTCCGGGATTGGCATCTGCACCGTCGCAGCTACAATCACAAAATTTTGCACAGTCACACGTCTGGACCCCGAGAGGCTATGTTGTGAGGCGAAATTTTAACTCCGCGCGTTCCAATTCACCAAACAATTTTGCCCCTATCTACATAATGGGGAAAAAGTGAAAGGAAAAGTGTTGGAGGCAAATTGACAGCTACCAGATGTGAACAAAGGTGACTTAAAGAGTGAGAGCGATGGCGCCAAAGAGTATATACCGTACAGTTGCTAAGGTGGGGCCCCAACATGGGATACTCACCACACACGGGGATATGAACACACACACATAAAATGCGCCACACACTACCACGTGCTTGAACACATATACCACCCTCAGCACACATTTCACCACATACACCAACCTCGCCACATAAAAGTCGAAACACAAAAGTCGCCGCTCAAAACTCACCACGTACAAAACTAAGCTCACGCAAAACTCGCCACATGTGCAAAACTCACCTCATGGAAAACTCGCCACACGCGGAAAAATTGCCACATGCACAAAAGTTGCAACACATGCAAAAGTTGCCTCACACAACTTGCCCATACTCAAAACGCACCACACATAAAACTCGCCACGCGCAAAAATCGCCATGCGCAAAACTTGCCACACTAACCTGTCACATGCAACTCTATACAAAAAGTTGCTACACGCATGTCGCCACACGCAACTCAACACACACAACTTGACACATGAAAATCGCCCTAAAACACACACAAGTCTGGTATTATCCTTCAAAAATAAAAATCTGATTAATAAGCAGACAAACTACAAGAGCAACAACTGTACCATATAGGAAACACGGCAACTGTCAGTCACATGATCTGTCTATTATGTGTATGGGTGAGCTAATATATACTGCCAGGGGGGAGGGCTTCCTGATGGCTGGGGATTTATCAGGCTGCCAATTTAGCTTACAAATACTGAGGTAAAAATACTGAGCAAATAACGTGTGAACGAGGTCTAATGGTACCGTCACACTAAGCGACGCTGCAGCGATACCGACAACGATGTTGATCGCTGCAGCGTCGCTGTTTGGTCGCTGGAGAGCTGTCACACAGACAGCTCTCCAGCGACCAACGATCCCGAAGTCCCCGGGTAACCAGGGTAAACATCGGGTTACTAAGCGCAGGGCCGCGCTTAGTAACCCGATGTTTACCCTGGTTACCAGCGTAAACGTTAAAAAAAACAAACACTACATATTTACCTTTCGTGTCTGTCCTCCGGCGCTCTGCTTTCCTCTGCACTGTCAGCGCCGGTCAGCCGTAAAGCAGAGCGGTGACGTCACCACTGTGCTTTCCGGCTGGCCGGCGCTCACAGCCAGTGCAGAGAAGCACAGCGCCGGGGACAGACAGCTGAAGGTAAGTATGTAGTGTTTGTTTTTTAACGTTTACGCTGGTAACCAGGGTAAACATCGGGTTACTAAGTGCGGCCCTGCGCTTAGTAACCCGATGTTTACCCTGGTTACCAGTGAAGACATCGCTGAATCGGCGTCACACACGCCGATCCAGCGATGTCAGCAGGAGTCCAGCGACGAAAAAGTACTGGACTTTCCTCAGCAACCAACGATCTCCCAGCAGGGGCCTGATTTATCAGGCTGCCAATTTAGCTTACAAATACTGAGGTAAAAATACTGAGCAAATAACGTGTGAACAAGGTCCAATACAGGAGGAGATGACACATAGGTATATACAATATACAGGAGGAGATGACATACAGCAGGTATATACTATTTACAGGGGAGATGACATACAGGTATATACTATATACAGGAGAACATACAGGTATATACTATATATAGGAGGAGATGACATACAGGTATATACTATATACAGGAGGAGATGACATACAGCAGGTATATACTATTTACAGGGGAGATGACATACAGGTATATACTATATACCGGAGATGACATACAGGTGTATACTATATATATATATATATATATATATATATATATATATATATAATTTATTAGCCGACAAACATGTATATACTGAGGGGAAAATGAGGGTGTGAGGTGAAAATGAGGGGTGTGAGGTGAAAATGAAAAGGTGTGAGTGCAAAATGAGAGGAGTGAGGGAAAATAGTGGAGTGATCGGAAAATGACAGATGTGAGGTCGAAATGACAAGTGTTAGGGGGGAATGAGACGAGTGAGGGGGAAAATGAGAGGTGTAAGGGAGAAAATGAGAGATGTGAGGGGGAAAATGAGAGGCGGGATGGGAAAAGAGAAGTGAGGTGCTATAACTAACCACATTTACTATGCCCAGGCAACGCCGGGCTCTTCAGCTAGTGTTACATGAATGCATTGTTTTACAAATATCTAGAGTAATAGCACCACTTAGCGGATGGAGCTGAAATCACACGTAAGCCAATCAACTGTAAAGTGCTATAAAATAGTACACATTAAAAATGGGGTATTGGATAGAAAAAACTCCAGATGAGGTGCAAGAAAAAAGTAAATAGACAATATATAGCCCAAGAATAATACCCACAGGCATAATTAAACCTCGACTCTATGCAAGTGTGAACACAGAGGTTTAATCGTCACCCCATGTACCAAATAAAGTTCAGCATAAAGATTCACTAAACGATATATAGCAGAAAACGAAGCAAAACATAATATTAAAGGATATAGAGATAGAGATATATATAGATATATATATATATATATATATATATATATATATATATATATATATATATATATATATATATATATATATATATATATATATGAATAAGTTTACCACTGATCCCATTAACGTGCGTTTCACCAAATTTCCCTTCAAAGAAATTTCCCTTCTCCTTTGTGAAAAGTTGAGATTTCAAATCCAACCACTAGGTGGTGTTATTACTCTAGATATTTGTAAAAGGATTTATTTTGTAAGATTGCTACAGTTATCTAGATTAAATAGTAAAAAAAAAGTCACAGGGTGATTTTCTACCATATTAATGCTAAATGACATATGCACTGTCTGCTCTATGGTATTCAGTTTTTTTCATGTTTACGTGGGAGCCAAATTGTTATATCTGTTCTATTGGGATATATAACTAAGATAACACTTATTCTAGGTACAAATTCTCCTTTATGTGTTTCTATATGTCGTTTTAAAATTACGAATAAAGATTTTTAAGCTTCTTATAAATATTCTTTGATACTTTTTTTCTCTTGATTTTTCTAAAAATATAAATTGAGCTCCCTTGTAGTGCCCTGCTTCCAGGTTCTTGTACAATAAGGAGTTTGGGCAGAATTATAATCCAAACTTAATTTATCCTTTTTGAACTAAACAGATTTATCCATTTACAGGGAATCTGTCACCAGAATTTTTCTTGAGACATACACTAGGATTCCAACAACTTGTCACTTAGTTTCTTGCTGTAGTTTTGATAATCTTTCGCCAATAAAACAGTAATTTTATAACTTGAGGACTAGTGTTGCCAAGTAATCCTCCTGAATAATCACGCCCTCACAATCAATTTTGCATAAGCAGAAAGCAACCAATGGTGAGTGCTCAGTTATACAGAGAATTGGTAGATGTGCAACAGAGAAAACAGTTCAGTTATCAAAACTGCAGAAAGCAGAAAATTAAGTGATACATCGCTGGAGTCAGGGTTCTGCCCTCAGATAGTGTAGCAAAAACCTGGCAACAGATTCTCAAACTATACCTGTCAGCAGGATATTACACATTTACTAAGGCTACGTTCACATTTGCGTTGCGTCGGGCACAACTGCGTCGACGCATGCGTCATGCGCCCCTATATTTAACATGGGGGGCGCATGGACATGCGTTGTGCTGCGTTTTGTGACGCATGCGTTTTTTTGCCGCAAGCGTTAGGGCGCAGAGGACGCAGCCAGTTGCATTTTTTTGCCTCCAAAATTCGGCAAAAAGGACGCATGCGTCGCAAAACTATGCGTTTTAGCGTGCGTTTTTGTTTGCGTTGTGCGTTGCGTCTCCGATGCAACATCGCACAACGCAAATGTGAACGTAGCCTTAAATAGAGATGAGCGAAATTTGTTTGGGTCCCTGCTTATTCGGCAAGCTATAGCACTTACCAAATAAGCTGCAGCAGGAACCTGGATACACGGAGTGATCCGACTGATCAGCTGTATGGCTCCGCAGCTGCATGTGCCAAAGCACATGCGTGGAGAGCCCAACATACAGGCTATCGGCATGTGCTGTGACTGTGATACAGCCGCGACATATGCAGCTGCGGAGCCGAACAGCTCATCAGCCAGCTCAATCCAGATAGCCGGGTTCCCTCTGCAGCTTATTCGGTAAGCGCTATAACTTGCCGAATAAGCAGGGACCCGAAAAAATTCGCTCAACTCTAGTAAAGTACCTCTATTGCTTAAAGGGGGTTGTCCCACTAAAAGTACATTTTAATTAATAGATCTTGGGGAAAAAAAAAACAATTTCACAACTGTATGTGTAATAAAAAAAAAAATAATGTCCCTGTGCGAAGATATTATAAATGTGCCCCTGCTGTGTCTGACAGTACAGGAACATGGTCTGATCATACCACATCTCCTGGGCAAAAGAGGATGCAAAGGAGTATACAGACAGGACAGCATGGGATCAAAGCGTATCTAATTGTGGAATTTATTATTAAAAATATTACTGATTAAAATGTTGATTAAAAGTAACTTAGTTCGTGGGAAAACCCATTTAATACATTCATTCCGTGCTTGCAGTAGTTTAAGGATTAATTTTTCAAAAATTACCCAACAGTTTTAAACGCAATTGCAGTGGATGGGGCACTGCACTTCCCACGTTGCTGCCCTTCTCTTCCTCTTCATTACCCACCGCCATGATTTTAGAAGTCACACTTGTGCAAGCGCCGTCATTGTCAGGGTTCATTTCATCAAAAGGGGCGGTGCGTGTGCAGTAATCACCTAATGACGTTGCAAGGTCAATGGACCAGCTACCAGGTTATTGTCAGGAGCTTACTGTTAATGAGCTGTCCCTTCTGATTAGATAAACCCCGGAAATGACAGCGCCTGTACAGACTTGGCCTGGGAGACAGCTTACTGAGAGAAAAGTGAGCGGTAAAAAAGCCCATAGGCTTGCGGTAAGCAGGAAAAAGGAAGAGAGCACAGAAGATGGACGTGCAGTGCCTGCCTTACTGCACTTGCTATTAAATGTTCAAGGATGAAATTCTGAATCGTGCAATGAGCAGGGGGGTTGGACACAGACCATGGAGGCCCTTCCAACTGTACCATTCTATGAGTCTCAAAAATGCCCCAACATAATGAGCATTAAAGGAGCCTCACGCCTTTAAAAATGGGTTGAATATTCCACCAACAGGTCCTTTAACTATATAAGTGAGTGCAAAATTAACCTTAGAACCATAAAGAAGTTGTGCACTACTTTCTTCTCAAACCCCCGTTTGGCCCCCATAATATAATAAAGCTTAGATTCACCTCCTGTGCCAATGCAGTTCCCGTGGTGTCGGCACTGTCTTCTGTGCTGTTGTCACTGCCCCCATCTCCTGTTGAATTGAGCAGGAAGAAGAAGTCGGTATCATCTGCAGCCCGGACTTCCTCTTCATGCTCGATTTGTCCGAAGATGAGGTCCATGATGCCAGCACTGATTGGGTGCTGGGGTCACGTCACAACAATCATATGGGAGCTCTGGGAGTGCGAGTTCGGACAGCGCAGGAAAGGCGCTGGGATGGGAGTATAGGCTTTATTATTTTAAAGGGGGGGGGGGGGGCAAACACATTGATCAAGAAGGGATTGTCCCAGTAGTTGACAATCCCTTTAAAGGGAACCTGTCACCCCCCTCAGGCGTTTATAACTAAAGGCACCGTCACATTTAGCGATGCTGCAGCGATATAGACAACGATGCCGATCGCTGCAGCGTCGCTGTTTAGTCGCTAGAGAGCTGTCACACAGACAGCTCTCCAGCGACCAACGATGCCGATGTCCCCGGGTAACCAGGGTAAACATCGGGTTACTAAGCGCAGGGCCGCGCTTAGTAACCCAATGTTTCCCCTGGTAACCATAGTAAAAGTAAAAAAAAAAAAAAAAAACACTACCTACTTACATTCCTGTCACGTCCCCCAGCGTCAGCTTCCCTGCACTGTGTAAGCGCTGGCCGGAAAGCAGAGCGGTGATGTCACCGCTGTGCTCTGCTTTACGGCCGGCCGGCGCTGACACTGGGGGATGCAGGGAAGCTGACGCTGAGGGACGTGACAGGAATGTAAGTATGTAGTGTTTTTTTTTTTTTTTACTTTTACAATGGTAACCAGGGTAAACATCGGGTTACTAAGCACAGCCCTGCGCTTAGTAACCCGATGTTTACTCTGGTTACCAGTGAAGACATCGCTGGATCGGCGTCACACATGCCGATTCAGCGATGCCAGCGGGTGATCAGCGACCAAAATAAAGTCCTGATCATTCCCCAGCGACCAACGATCTCCCAGCAGGGGCCTGATCGTTGGTCGCTGTCACGCATAACGATTTCGTTAACGATATCGTTGCTACGTCACAAAAAGCAACGATATCGTTAATTAAATCATTATGTGTGAAGGTACCTTTAAAGAGCCACTTTGTGCAGCACAAATGCTGCATTCTGACAAGGTGGCTCTTTTAGTTATGATGCCTTCACATGCTGAAACAATCACTTATAAAATGTGCCACCTCTTACCCTGAAATCGCCAGGGAGGCGGGTCTTTCCTTTCTAATCAGACGCAGCACAGCAGTCACTCCGGGCCTGTGCGTGCCGACTCCTCTTGCTTCATTATCGTCCCCGGCGCCTGCGCTGTAAGTACAAAGGGCAGCGCAACTGCGCACGCCCGAAAAAAAAACAACAATGTGCAGGTGTCGGGGACGATAATGAAGCAATAGGCGGCGGCGCCCGGCGCGCACAGGCCCAGAGTGACGGCTGTGCTGCGTCTGATTAGAAAGGAAAGACCCGCCTCCCTGGCGATTTCAGGGTAAGAGGGGGCACAAGTGATTATTTCAGCGTGGGCAGGCATCATAACTAAAAGAGCAACTTTGTCAAAATGCAGCATTTGTGCTGCACAAGGTGGCTTTTTTTTTTACTTACAAACGCCTGAGGGTGGGGGGGAGGGGGGGGGGACAGGTTCCCTTTAAGCTGCAGAATAAAAAAAAAAAAAACTTGCAGCGTTGCAGCCATACAAGAGGTTATTTTATAGAATTCAGAATGGATGTTGTGTCTCAAAGCGAATATCTTTAAGTACCAAATATTAAAACCATACACAGTACAATAAGGGGAAAAGCTGACGGGGGGGACGAGGGGAAAAAAAAAAAATTTTAAATACCATCTGCAAACGGATCAAGCCGTTCTGGAGATATAATCATCGTCCGTCTGTATTTCTTATATTCATCTTCTCTGTCTGCAATTTTCTGTGGCCTGTGTTCAGCAAACGGATCATACTGGGGTGGGGGAGGGGAGAAATACATAATTATAAAATATATGCAATACAAATTATGACAAAAGCATAAACATGTCAAATGAAAACCACAGATTCTCAATCATTCAAAAGAGACAGATCGAGAGACAGAGATCGAGACAGATCGAGAGACAGAGATCGAGACAGATCGAGAGACAGAGATCGAGACAGATCGAGAGACAGAGATCGAGACAGATCGAGAGACAGAGATCGAGACAGATCGAGAGACAGAGATCGAGACAGATCGAGAGACAGAGATCGAGACAGATCGAGAGACAGAGATCGAGACAGATCGAGAGACAGAGATCGAGACAGATCGAGAGACAGAGATCGAGACAGATCGAGAGACAGAGATCGAGACAGATCGAGAGACAGAGATCGAGACAGATCGAGAGACAGAGATCGAGACAGATCGAGAGACAGAGATCGAGACAGATCGAGAGACAGAGATCGAGACAGATCGAGAGACAGAGATCGAGACAGATCGAGAGACAGAGATCGAGACAGATCGAGAGACAGAGATCGAGACAGATCGAGAGACAGAGATCGAGACAGATCGAGAGACAGAGATCGAGACAGATCGAGAGACAGAGATCGAGACAGATCGAGAGACAGAGATCGAGACAGATCGAGAGACAGAGATCGAGACAGATCGAGAGACAGAGATCGAGACAGATCGAGAGACAGAGATCGAGACAGATCGAGAGACAGAGATCGAGACAGATCGAGAGACAGAGATCGAGACAGATCGAGAGACAGAGATCGAGACAGATCGAGAGACAGAGATCGAGACAGATCGAGAGACAGAGATCGAGACAGATCGAGAGACAGAGATCGAGACAGATCGAGAGACAGAGATCGAGACAGATCGAGAGACAGAGATCGAGACAGATCGAGAGACAGAGATCGAGACAGATCGAGAGACAGAGATCGAGAGACAGATCGAGAGACAGATCGAGACAGATCGAGAGACAGATCGAGAGACAGAGATCGAGAGACAGAGATCGAGAGACAGAGATCGAGAGACAGAGATCGAGACAGATCGAGAGACAGAGATCGAGACAGATCGAGAGACAGAGATCGAGAGACAGATCGAGAGACAGAGATCGAGACAGATCGAGAGACAGAGATCGAGAGACAGATCGAGAGACAGAGATCGAGACAGATCGAGAGACAGAGATCGAGACAGATCGAGAGACAGAGATCGAGAGACAGATCGAGAGACAGAGATCGAGACAGATCGAGAGACAGAGATCGAGAGACAGATCGAGAGACAGAGATCGAGAGACAGAGATCGAGACAGATCGAGAGACAGAGATCGAGACAGATCAAGAGACAGAGATCGAGACAGATCGAGAGACAGAGATCGAGACAGATCGAGAGACAGAGATCGAGACAGATCGAGAGACAGAGATCGAGACAGATCGAGAGACAGAGATCGAGACAGATCGAGAGACAGAGATCGAGACAGATCGAGAGACAGAGATCGAGAGACAGATCGAGAGGACAGATCGAGACAGATCGAGAGACAGAGATCGAGAGACAGATCGAGAGACAGAGATCGAGACAGATCGAGAGACAGAGATCGAGAGACAGATCGAGAGACAGAGATCGAGAGACAGAGATCGAGAGACAGAGATCGAGAGACAGAGATCGAGAGACAGAGATCGAGAGACAGAGATCGAGAGACAGAGATCGAGAGAGAGATCGAGAGATCGAGAGAGAGATCGAGATCGAGAGATCGATCGAGAGATCGATCGAGAGATCGATCGAGAGATCGAGAGAGAGATCGAGAGAGAGATCGAGAGAGAGATCGAGAGAGAGATCGAGAGATCGAGAGATCGAGAGAGAGAGAGAGATCGAGAGAGATCGAGAGAGATCGAGAGAGATCGAGAGATCGAGAGAGATCGAGAGAGAGATCGAGAGAGAGATCGAGAGATCGAGAGATCGAGAGAGAGAGAGAGAGAGAGAGAGAGACAGATCGAGAGAGAGAGAGAGAGAGAGACAGATCGAGAGAGAGAGAGAGAGACAGATCGAGAGAGAGAGAGAGAGACAGATCGAGAGAGAGACAGATCGAGAGAGAGAGAGACAGATCGAGAGAGAGAGAGAGAGAGACAGATCGAGAGAGAGAGAGAGACAGATCGAGAGAGAGACAGATCGAGAGAGAGATCGAGAGAGAGAGAGAGAGACAGATCGAGAGAGAGAGACAGATCGAGAGAGAGATCGAGAGAGAGAGAGAGACAGATCGAGAGAGAGAGACAGATCGAGAGAGAGAGACAGATCGAGAGAGAGAGAGAGAGAGAGAGACAGATCGAGAGAGAGATCGAGAGAGAGAGAGAGAGAGAGGACAGATCGAGAGAGAGAGAGAGACAGATCGAGAGAGAGAGAGAGAGAGAGACAGATCGAGAGAGAGAGACAGATCGAGAGAGAGAGAGAGAGAGAGACAGATCGAGAGGAGAGAGATCGAGAGAGAGAGAGAGAGAGAGACAGATCGAGAGAGAGAGAGAGACAGATCGAGAGAGAGAGAGAGAGAGAGACAGATCGAGAGAGAGAGACAGATCGAGAGAGAGAGACAGATCGAGAGAGAGAGAGAGAGAGAGAGAGACAGATCGAGAGAGAGATCGAGAGAGAGAGAGAGAGAGACAGATCGAGAGAGAGAGAGAGACAGATCGAGAGAGAGAGAGAGAGAGACAGATCGAGAGAGAGAGACAGATCGAGAGAGAGATCGAGAGAGAGAGAGAGACAGATCGAGAGAGAGAGAGACAGATCGAGAGAGAGAGACAGATCGAGAGAGAGAGAGAGACAGATCGAGAGAGAGAGAGAGACAGATCGAGAGAGAGAGAGAGAGAGAGACAGATCGAGAGAGAGAGACAGATCGAGAGAGAGAGAGAGAGAGACAGATCGAGAGAGAGATCGAGAGAGAGAGAGAGAGAGAGACAGATCGAGAGAGAGAGAGAGACAGATCGAGAGAGAGAGAGAGAGAGAGACAGATCGAGAGAGAGAGACAGATCGAGAGAGAGAGACAGATCGAGAGAGAGAGAGAGAGAGAGAGAGACAGATCGAGAGAGAGATCGAGAGAGAGAGAGAGAGAGAGACAGATCGAGAGAGAGAGAGAGACAGATCGAGAGAGAGAGAGAGAGAGAGAGACAGATCGAGAGAGAGAGACAGATCGAGAGAGAGATCGAGAGAGAGAGAGAGAGACAGATCGAGAGAGAGAGAGACAGATCGAGAGAGAGAGACAGATCGAGAGAGAGATCGAGAGAGAGAGAGAGACAGATCGAGAGAGAGAGAGAGAGAGAGAGACAGATCGAGAGAGAGAGAGAGACAGATCGAGAGAGAGAGAGACAGATCGAGAGAGAGAGAGACAGATCGAGAGAGAGAGAGAGAGAGAGAGAGAGACAGATCGAGAGAGAGAGAGAGACAGATCGAGAGAGAGAGAGAGAGACAGATCGAGAGAGAGAGAGAGACAGATCGAGAGAGAGAGAGAGACAGATCGAGAGAGAGAGAGAGAGAGAGACAGATCGAGAGAGAGAGAGAGAGAGACAGATCGAGAGAGAGAGAGAGAGACAGATCGAGAGAGAGAGAGAGAGAGAGAGAGAGACAGATCGAGAGAGAGAGAGAGAGAGAGAGAGAGACAGATCGAGAGAGAGAGAGAGACAGATCGAGAGAGAGAGAGAGAGAGAGACAGATCGAGAGAGAGAGAGAGAGAGAGAGACAGATCGAGAGAGAGAGAGACAGATCGAGAGAGAGACAGATCGAGAGAGAGAGAGAGAGAGACAGATCGAGAGACAGATAGAGAGAGAGACAGATCGAGAGAGAGAGAGAGAGAGAGACAGATCGAGAGACAGATAGAGAGAGAGACAGATCGAGAGAGAGAGAGACAGATCGAGAGAGAGAGAGAGAGACAGATCGAGAGAGAGAGAGAGAGACAGATCGAGAGAGAGAGAGAGAGACAGATCGAGAGAGAGAGAGAGACAGATCGAGAGAGAGAGAGAGAGAGAGACAGATCGAGAGAGAGAGAGAGAGAGAGAGACAGATCGAGAGAGAGAGAGAGAGACAGATCGAGAGAGAGAGAGAGAGAGACAGATCGAGAGAGAGAGACAGATCGAGAGAGAGATCGAGAGAGAGAGAGACAGATCGAGAGAGAGAGAGAGAGACAGATCGAGAGAGAGAGACAGATCGAGAGAGAGATCGAGAGAGAGAGAGAGAGACAGATCGAGAGAGAGAGATCGAGAGAGAGAGAGAGAGACAGATCGAGAGAGAGAGAGACAGATCGAGAGAGAGAGACAGATCGAGAGAGAGATCGAGAGAGAGAGAGAGAGACAGATCGAGAGAGAGAGAGAGAGAGAGAGAGACAGATCGAGAGAGAGAGAGAGACAGATCGAGAGAGAGAGAGACAGATCGAGAGAGAGAGAGACAGATCGAGAGAGAGAGAGACAGATCGAGAGAGAGAGAGAGAGAGAGAGAGAGAGAGACAGATCGAGAGAGAGAGAGAGACAGATCGAGAGAGAGAGAGAGAGAGACAGATCGAGAGAGAGAGAGAGACAGATCGAGAGAGAGAGAGAGACAGATCGAGAGAGAGAGAGAGAGAGACAGATCGAGAGAGAGAGACAGATCGAGAGAGAGAGAGAGAGAGATCGAGAGAGAGAGAGAGAGAGAGAGAGAGACAGATCGAGAGAGAGAGAGAGAGAGAGACAGATCGAGAGAGAGAGAGAGACAGATCGAGAGAGAGAGAGAGAGAGAGACAGATCGAGAGAGAGAGAGAGAGAGAGAGAGACAGATCGAGAGAGAGAGAGAGACAGATCGAGAGAGAGAGAGACAGATCGAGAGAGAGAGAGAGAGACAGATCGAGAGACAGAGAGAGAGAGACAGATCGAGAGAGAGAGAGAGAGAGAGAGAGAGACAGATCGAGAGACAGATAGAGAGAGAGACAGATCGAGAGAGAGAGAGACAGATCGAGAGAGAGAGAGAGAGAGACAGATCGAGAGAGAGAGAGAGAGACAGATCGAGAGAGAGAGAGAGAGACAGATCGAGAGAGAGAGAGAGAGAGACAGATCGAGAGAGAGAGAGAGAGAGACAGATCGAGAGAGAGAGAGAGAGAGAGAGAGACAGATCGAGAGAGAGAGAGAGAGACAGATCGAGAGAGAGAGAGAGAGAGACAGATCGAGAGAGAGAGACAGATCGAGAGAGAGATCGAGAGAGAGAGAGACAGATCGAGAGAGAGAGAGAGAGACAGATCGAGAGAGAGAGACAGATCGAGAGAGAGATCGAGAGAGAGAGAGAGAGACAGATCGAGAGAGAGAGAGAGAGACAGATCGAGAGAGAGATCGAGAGAGAGAGAGAGAGAGAGACAGATCGAGAGAGAGAGAGAGACAGATCGAGAGAGAGAGAGACAGATCGAGAGAGAGAGAGAGAGACAGATCGAGAGAGAGAGAGAGACAGATCGAGAGAGAGAGAGAGAGAGACAGATCGAGAGAGATAGAGAGAGAGACAGATCGAGAGAGAGAGAGACAGATCGAGAGAGAGAGAGAGAGACAGATCGAGAGAGAGATCGAGAGAGAGACAGATCGAGAGAGAGAGAGACAGATCGAGAGAGAGAGAGAGAGAGACAGATCGAGAGAGAGAGAGAGAGACAGATCGAGAGAGAGAGAGAGAGACAGATCGAGAGAGAGAGAGAGAGACGAGATCGAGAGAGAGAGAGAGAGAGACAGATCGAGAGAGAGAGAGAGAGAGACAGATCGAGAGAGAGAGAGAGAGAGACAGATCGAGAGAGAGAGAGAGAGAGACAGATCGAGAGAGAGAGAGAGACAGATCGAGAGAGAGACGAGAGAGAGAGAGACAGATCGAGAGAGAGAGAGAGAGACAGATCGAGAGAGAGAGACAGATCGAGAGAGAGAAGATCGAGAGAGAGAGAGAGACAGATCGAGAGAGAGATCGAGAGAGAGAGAGAGAGAGAGAGACAGATCGAGAGAGAGAGAGAGAGAGAGAGAGAGAGAGAGAGACAGATCGAGAGAGAGAGAGAGACAGATCGAGAGGAGAGAGAGAGAGACAGATCGAGAGAGAGAGAGAGACAGATCGAGAGAGAGGAGAGAGAGACAGATCGAGAGAGAGAGAGAGAGAGAGACAGATCGAGAGAGAGAGAGAGAGAGAGAGAGAGACAGATCGAGAGAGAGAGAGAGAGACAGATCGAGAGAGAGAGAGAGACAGATCGAGAGAGAGAAAGAGAGAGAGAGACAGATCGAGAGAGAGACAGATCGAGAGAGAGAGAGAGAGAGACAGATCGAGAGAGAGACAGATCGAGAGAGAGATCGAGAGAGAGAGAGAGACAGATCGAGAGAGAGAGAGAGAGAGAGAGAGAGAGAGACAGATCGAGAGAGAGAGAGAGAGACAGATCGAGAGAGAGAGAGAGAGAGAGAGAGAGAGAGAGAGAGAGACAGATCGAGAGAGAGAGAGAGAGACAGATCGAGAGAGAGAGACAGATCGAGAGAGAGAGACAGATCGAGAGAGAGAGAGAGAGAGACAGATCGAGAGAGAGACAGATCGAGAGAGAGAT
>NC_091288.1:125102631-125200131 GCF_032444005.1 Ranitomeya imitator | reverse complement strand
GTGAGCAGACAACATGCGGTCAAAGGAACTCTCAATTGAGGTGAAGCAGAACATCCTGAGGCTGAAAAAAAAGGAAAAATCCATCAGAGAGATAGCAGACATGCTTGGAGTAGCAAAATCAACAGTTGAGTACATTCTGAGAAAAAAGGAATTGACTGGTGAGCTTGGGAACTCAAAAAGGCCTGGGCGTCCACGGATGACAACAGTGGTGGATGATCGCCGCATACTTAATTTGGTGAAGAAGAACCCGTTCACAACATCAACTGAAGTCCAGAACACTCTCAGTGAAGTAGGTGTATCTGTCTCTAAGTCAACAGTAAAGAGAAGACTCCATGACAGTAAATACAAATGGTTCACATCTAGATGCAAACCATTCATCAATACCAAAAATAGACAGGCCAGAGTTAAATTTGCAGAAAAACACCTCAAGAAGCCAGCTCAGTTCTGGAAAAGTATTCTATGGACAGATGAGACAAAGATCAACCTGTACCAGAATGATGGGAAGAAAAAAGTTTGGAGAAGAAAGGGAACGGCACATGATCCAAGGCACACCACATCCTCTGTAAAACATGGTGGAGGCAACATGATGGCATGGGCATGCATGGCTTTCAATGGCACTGGGTCACTTGTGTTTATTGATGACATAAGAGCAGACAAGAGTAGCCGGATGAATTCTGAAGTGTACCGGGATATACTTTCAGCCCAGATTCAGCCAAATGCTGCAAAGTTGATTGGACGGCGCTTCATAGTACAGATGGACAATGACCCCAAGCATACAGCCAAAGCTACCCAGGAGTTCATGAGTGCCAAAAAGTGGAACATTCTGCAATGGCCAAGTCAATCTCCAGATCTAAACCCAATTGAGCATGCATTTCACTTGCTCAAATCCAGACTTAAGACGGAAAGACCCACAAACAAGCAAGACCTGAAGGCTGCGGCTGTAAAGGCCTGGCAAAGCATTAAGAAGGAGGAAACCCAGCGTTTGGTGATGTCCATGGGTTCCAGACTTAAGGCAGTGATTGCCTCCAAAGGATTTGCAACAAAATATTGAAAATAAAAATATTTTGTTTGGGTTATGTTTATTTGTCCAATTACTTTTGACCTCCTAAAATGTGGAGTGTTTGTAAAGAAATGTGTACAATTCCTACATTTTCTATCAGATATTTTTGTTCAACCCTTCAAATTAAACGTTACAATCTGCACTTGAATTCTGTTGTAGAGGTTTCATTTCAAATCCAATGTGGTGGCATGCAGAGCCCAACTCGCGAAAATTGTGTCACTGTCCAAATATTTCTGGCCCTAACTGTATATTGCCCAGTTATGTAGGTATATAACACTGCCCATGCAGTATTTAGCAGTGTGTGCACCATGTCCCTGTTAAAAAAAAATAATTAAAATAATAGTTATATACTCACGCCTGGGATCCAGCGAAGCTGTGTGTTGCGGCCGCCATCTTCCATTCACAAGATGCATTGCGAAATTACCCAGAAGAATTAGAAGTCTCGCGAGACCGCCAAGTCTTCTGGGTAAGTTGGCAATGCATCTCTGGGAATGCGAGCCACTCGAGGGTCCGATTTGGTGGGCGGGGCCACTCTGGGTCCGAATTGGTGGGCGGGGCCACTCTGGGTCCGATTTGGTGGGCTGGGCACCTCAGGTGCCAATTTGGTGGGCGGGTCACTTTAAGAGCTGATATTATCTGACAACCTGTGTCCTAGTGGGGTCATGTAGAGTTCGTAGGCGTTGGCATAGTAACTGGGTCTGACTGCACATATCAATGAGCTAATCAGCCAGGTGGCAGTTGGCAGTTATTTTGAAATTGCCTCAGAAATTAGGCCATTATAACCCTATGGGAAAATTTCCCTATTGAAATACATTGAGGCAATGCATTCCAATGAGGGAAAAAAAAAATTCAAACACAAATTGCGCCAAAACTACAAATCCGATCAACACTAAAAATACTTAGCACACCTCTCAGGAACGCTTGCTTCGAAATGACGCCTCACTGGAGTCTGAGCGCAGCGGTTTGGGCCGCATTAATTGCAGACTGAATAATAATAATAACTAGATCGGTATTTCCGGAAGGAACTACAGATAGTGATTTGGAATGGTGCCCGGGCTTCCCCTGCAAGACTTTCACACTTGGGTGCCCCTCAGGCGCTGGTTTGGTGGGGGGGGCCCTCGTGGGTCCGATTTGGTGGGCGGGGCCCCTTAGGGGTCCTATTTGGTGGACGGGGCCATTCGGGGGTCCGATTTGGTGGGTGGGGCCACTCGGGGGGGGTCTGATTTGGTGGGCGGGGCCACTCGGGGTCGGATTTAGTGGGTGGGGCCACTCGGGGTCCAATTTGGTGGGCGGTGCCACTCGGGGTCCGATTTGGTGGGCGGGGCCACTCGAAGTCCCATTTGGTGGGCGGGGCCACTCGGTGTCCGATTTGGTGGGTGGGGCCACTCGGGTCCGAGTTGGTGGGTGGGGCAATAATAATAAGACTACAGATAGTGCTTTGGAATTGTGCTGTGCTGTCACTTTCACTTTAAGAGCTGATATTATCTGGCAAAACCTGTGTCCTGGTGGTGTCATGTAGAGTTCGTAGGCGTTGGCATAGTAACTGGGTCTTACTGCACATATCAATGAGCTAATCAGCCAGGTGGCAGTTGGCAGTTATTTTGAAATTGCTTCAGAAATCAGGCCATTATAACCCTATGGGAAAATTTCCCTATTGAAATACATTGAGGCAATGCATTCTAATGAAGGGAGAAAAAAATTTCTAACGCAAATTGCGCCAAAACTACAAATCCGATTGACATGAAAAATTCTTAGCAGATCTCTCATGGATGCTGGCTTCGAAATGACGCCTTACTGTAGTCTGTGAGTGCAGCGGTTCGGGCCGCATTAATTGCGGACTGAATAATAATAAGAAGTTAACTACGATCGGATTACAATATAGTGCTTTGTGCCAAAGCACTATAATAAGAAGTTAACCACGTTCGGATTACAATATAGTGCTTTGTTCCAAAGCACTTTAATAAGAAGAAGTTAACTACGTTCGGATTACAATATAGTCAAAGAACAAGAAAATATGCGGCACTCACCCAATTGTAGCTGTGAAATTCGTGAACTTTATTGGAGGAAATATAAAAAATACATCCGTCAGGACATCATGTATACTCGTACAGGAGAGTGCGGTATTGGAGTACGGACGACGGCCGTTTCGCACACTAAGTGCTTCGACGGGTCCAGATGGTAGATTACAACACGTCATTTCCTTTTAAAGGATTTCTGACGTGCATACACATAATTAGAAATGTGAGTCTAACAAAAGTCAAAATTCGTGAATTATTAGTGACTGTGACATATTATCAAGTAATCCACATACAGACATACAACTCAAAAGGTTACTATTATTTTTCTCATCTTTATTTTCTATATGAATATATTATATAATATTATTTAGCAAATAATCTATTTAATTAATACTATAACCTCTTAAATACATTATAAGAATACCGACATGTCAAGCCTGTCGTTTAGGCCGATTGGCCCTTGGGCATTTGCATTAAGGATCCATCTGGCTTCTTTTTGTAATAGAATTTTATTTTGATCGCCTCCCTGCGGAGGATACTTCACGATCTCTATGCCGGCAAAATTAAGATCAGGATTAGCGTTATGTCTCTCTCTCATGTGTTGAATTAGTCCCTTTACCTGATTTAATCGAGTTAATGTTCTTTGAATCTCGTAGTTAACAGTCTTATTGTTTTTCCGATATAGAAATATCGGCAAGGACAGCACAGAACATACACCACAAATTTACTCTTACAAAAAATAAAATCTGTTATAGTATGCGTAATAGAGCCTATTTGAATGGGATTTTTTGCTATGTGGAGATGGCAAAACTGGTTTTTACGTACCGGTAATAGGATTTTACGGAGCCACGACAGCACCCCTACGAGAGAGGGGATCCGCCCACCTTTTGGACAGGAACCTACAGGATTTAAAGGGGTGGTCCCCCTCACCACTCCAGTTTGTGTTTCAGAGTATAAGGGACACCGCCATTGAGTTAGTACATAAACATATATACTTAAACATTACTAAATACCATCACCTTCTAAAGAGTGATTTTTTAAAAGCACACTTTCCCAAAGGGTGCAGAAACCAGTGATCAACTACGGGGGGGAATGTGCGGGTGCTGTCGTGGCTCCGTAAAATTCTATTACCGGTACGTAATCGCCACGACAGCACCCCTACGAGATATTTTCAAAGATCAATCACCTGGGCGGGACTACAGCACTAAGTACTGTACGGCCAAAAACTAAATTGGCCTCTGAAGATAAATCAAGACGATAATGTCTATAAAAGGTGGAAGGAGATGACTACGTTGCCACCTTACATATTACGTCTATGGAGACGTCCGCTCTTTCCGCCCAGGATGAGGCCATGGCTCGAGTGGAGTGGGCCCTGATGCCATCTGGTGGTGTCTGGCCTTTAGCAGTATAAGCAAGATATATGGCATCTCTTATCCATCTGGCGATAGACGCTTTAGTTACATTCGCCCCTTTCCTTGGATTCTGAAAGGAGACAAACAGAGCCCTACTCTGCCTCCATGGTTCTGTTTTGTGTAGGTACTCTAATAGAGTTCTTCTAACATCTAACATGTGATATTTCTGCTCGTCAGCTGAATTCGGATTGTCACAGAAAGATGGTAAAATTATTTCCTGACTTCTATGAAATTTGGAAGCTACTTTTGGTAGGTATGCTGGATCAGGTTTTAACACTACCCTGTCCTGAAAGACCATTAAATAAGGAGGATCTATCGACAACGCTTGTAAATCACTCACTCTCCTAGCAGAGGTCAGGGCTACTAGGAAGGCTGTTTTTAAAGTTAAATTTTTGATGGAGACAGAATCTATTGGCTCAAAGGGGGGTTCTGTTAAGGCGTCTAAAACCAAATTTAAATCCCATGGTGGTAATCTAGGAATATACACTGGGTTACTACGTTCAGAGGCCTTAATAAATCGGGAAACCCATCTATTTCCCGCCACATCACTGTTATATAATGCCCCCAAAGCTGATACTTGGACTCTAAGGGTATTTACCGCCAAGCCCAATTCTTGGCCTTTCTGTAAAAACTCCAGAATAGCCGGAATTGGAACCTTGAATGAAAACGGATGTTGGTAGAAGGCAAGGAACTTTTTCCAAGTTTTAGCATAGATCTTTGTAGTAACCTCTTTCCGGCTATTTAAAAGGGTAGCTATCAGAGCTTCTGAAAACCCTCTTCTCCTCAATAACTCCCAGTCAAATTCCACGCCGTCAGATGCAGGGATCCCACATTGGGGTGGCTGAATGGACCCTGAGAAAGAAGCTCCTGACTGACCGGTAGTACCCAGGGGTCGGTCACAGACATTGTCCTGAGTAACGAGAACCATGCCCTCCTGGGCCAAAAGGGGACAATCAGGATCACTCTCGCCCTCTTCTCCTTGATCTTCCTGAGGACTATAGAGATCAGACACATTGGGGGGAACGCGTAAGCCAGAGGGAAATCCCAGTGAATTTGAAGGGAGTCTATTATACAGGGCTTGTCCGCCACTCGAAGAGAAGCGAACCTCCTGGTCTGTCTGTTCTCTCTCGTTGCAAATAGATCTATAACGGGCAACCCCCATAGGTCTACAATCTGTTTGAACACTCGTCGATTTAGCACCCATTCTCCCTGACGCAGAGAATGACGGCTGAGGTAGTCTGCCTCTGTGTTGAGCGCTCCCCGAATGTGAACGGCTGACAGAGAGTGAAAATGAGCCTCGGCTACGTTGAGTATGTCCGTGGTGATATTCATTAGAGATCTTGACCTTGTACCTCCTTGACGGTTGAGATACGCTACTACTGTTGTGTTGCCTGACTGGACTCTTACGTGTGAATCCTGCAGAGATGGTAGCCATCTGTGTAGGGCCTTTTTTACTGCCGTAAGCCCTTTCCAATTCGAGGACTCTTGAGCCTCTAAGAGAGACCATAGCCCTTGAGTCCAAACATCTCCTATATGAGCTCCCCATCCTATCGGACTGGCATCGGTTGTAACCGTATTGTCTGGAACTATACTCCAGCGTACTCCTTTCCCTAAATGTCCTATGTTTAGCCACCATCTCAGACTGTGTAGAGTGGCGGTGGATAGCCTGAGTCTTTCGCCTAATTGCCCTTTAAGACTCCTCTCTGCATCCAAGACCTGGGCCTGCAACACTCGAGTGTGGAATTGAGCCCACTGGACGGCTGGTATGCAAGATGTTAGGGATCCCAGGAGGGACATAGCATCTCTCAAAGTCAGATCTGGTCTTTTTGTTACCGTACTGACTTTGTGTACAATTCTCTGCTTTTTCTCTTCTGGAAGAAAACATAGTTGCTCTTCCGAATCTAGCAGAATACCCAGGAAGGTCTGAGTCGTTGATGGTTCCAATCTTGATTTTTTTCCATATTGACTAGCCAACCCAAGTCCTGTAAGGAAGATATTACATGATTTAGGCGACTTCTACATTGAGAAAACGAATTTCCCACTACCAGGAAGTCATCCAAGTAGGGTATAATTAACGTATCATGTTCTCTGACATAGGCCATTACTTCCGCCATGACCTTAGTAAACACCCTCGGCGCCATAGACAGACCAAATGGCATTGCAGCAAACTGAAAATGTCTGACCTGGTGGTTTAAGCGCACCGCCATTCTGAGGAATTGTTGATGATCCTGGAGAATGGGCAGATGGTAATACGCATCTTTTAAATCCAGGACTGTCATATAACATCTGGGAAAAAAGAAGTTTAGTCGCTGTTTTAATAGATTCCATTTTAAAGGCATTGTATTTTAGATGTTTGTTCAATCTCCGTAAATTTATGATGGTTCGAAAGGATCCATCTGGCTTGGAGATCAAAAATAAAGGGGAATAGAACCCTTTCCCCTGCTGATGTTTTGGAACCTCCACTATAACCTCCTTCCGTCTTAATATCTGAATCTCATTTTCAAGGGCCTTTTGTTGGTCTAAGGAATCAGGGGCAGTCAAGATATAAAAATCAGAAGGGTTTTCCTGGAATTCTAATTTTAACCCTGAATTAATTATACCCAGAACCCAATTGCTCGAAGATATTTTGGCCCACTGAGCATAGAAGTATTTTAATCTGCCCCCTACTGGAAGATCTTTATTAACGATAATTTCTTCTTCTTCTGGAGGAAGATGATGAAGCATTAAAGTCCGAACCTTTCTTTTTCGGGTCTGTTGGTTCCCAGTCTCGGTTGTGGTAAGGTCTTCGGTATTGGAAGCGTCTCCAGAAGGTATTCCTAAAGGTAGGATTGAAAGCTTTAGGAAAACCTTTCTTCCTATCCTCAGCCTTAGCTAGGATGTCGTCCAATACCGGGCCAAACAGGTACTCACCCCTACACGGTATTGTACACAGTTTAGCTCTCGCCTGGGGATCCCCTTTCCAGGTCTTAAGCCATAGGGCTCGGCGAGCAGCGTTTGAGAGACCTGCTGATCTTGCTGCTAATTTTAAGGAATCCACCGAGGCATCCGCTAAATACGCCACCCCTTCCCGTATTTGCGAAAGGGAGTTCAGCATCTTGTCTCTGGGCACCTTGGATTTCAGCTGTTCCTCCAGCTGGAATATCCATACCATGACGGATCTAGCCGTACACGTGCTAGAGATAGCAGGCTTGAACGCTCCCGCAGATGATTCCCATACTTTTTTCAAAAACATGTCGGCCTTTCTATCAGACGGATCTTTCAGAAGGCCCACGTCCTCCAGCGGCAAAGCACCGGCTTTAGACGTAGAAGCCACCGCTGCGTCCACTTTTGGGATTTTCATCCATTCTGCTAGATCATCGTCGTCAAAAGGATACCTTCTTTTGGCTGATGATGGCAGGAAACCTTTATCCTGCTTATCCCATTCCCGTTTTATAAGGGACATAACTGTATCCACAACCGGGAATGTCTTACGACTCCTCTGGCACAAGCCCGCAAACATTATGTCCTGTCTCCTCTGGCACAAGCCCGCAAACATTATGTCCTGTGCGGACCTTGGCTCCTTGTTCTCTGTAACACCTATGGTAGCTCGGACTCCTTTAACTAACATATCCATGTTATCCACCGAGAAACAAGGCCTTCCCTCTTCATCTGAGGATGGAGATGAGGAGCGGGAACATTCACCTTCTTGCAGGGACAGACTTGATCATGGAGATATGTCCCTGCCCGACCTTTCCTGGTGGCTGCTTCTAAGGGAATAGCTTATTTCCTCCCTGATGACCGCTCTAAGGTCTGATGACCTAAGGGGAGCTTCCTCTTCTAAGGTCTGACAGATACAAGTCTGATAAAGCCTTTTAGTGTAACTGTCAGGCAAAGGAGTCGTGCATAGAGCACATTGCTTGTGCTTAGATTTAGCCGATTTTTTACCCTAAAACAAAGCACAAATAACAGACCATATCAGCACCAGGTGTTTTGTTAACACTCACCATAAGGCTGATTCTGTGAATACCGGTTCTGACTTTTCAATGCAAAATTGACAGGAATTGAGATGGGACGCCATGTTGCGTTTAGAGAGCCACTGATGTGCCTAAACATTGAAACCCCCCACAAGTGACACCATTTTGGAAAGTAGACCCCCTAAGGAACTTATCTAGAGGTGTGGTGAGCGCTTTGACCCACCAAGGGCTTGACAGAAGTTCATAATGCAGAGCCGTAAAAATAAAACAAAATTTTTTTCCCACAAAAATAATTTTTTAGCCCCCAGTTTTGTATTTTCCCGAGGGTAACAGGAGAAATTGGACCCCAAAATTTGATGCCCAATTTGTCCTGAGAGCGATTATACACAATATGTGGGGGGAACCACTGTTTGGGCGCATGGGAGGGCTCGGAAGGGAAGGAGCGCCATTTGGAATGCAGACTTAGATGGAATGGTCTGCAGGTGTCACGTTCCGTTTGCAGAAACACTAATGTACCTAAACAGTAGAAACCCCCCACAAGTGACACCATTTTGGAAAGTAGACCCCCTAAGGAACTCATCTGGATGTGTGGTGAGCGCTTTGACCCACCAGAGGCTTCACAGAAGTTTATAATGCAGAGCCGTAAAAATAAAACAAAAATTTTTTTCCCAGAAAAATTATTTTTTAGCCCCCAGTTTTGTATTTTCCCAAGGGTAACAGGAGAAATTGGACCCCAAAAGTTGTTGTCCTATTTGTCCTGAGTACGCTGATACCCCATATGTTGGGGTAAACCCCTGTTTGGGCACACTGGAGAGCTCGGAAGGGAAGGAGCACTGTTTTACTTTTTCAACGCAGAATTGGCTGGAATTGAGATCGAACGCCATGTCGCCTTTGGAGAACCCCTGATGTGCCTAAACAGTGGAAACCCCCCAATTATAACTGAAACCCTAATCCAAACACACCCCTAACCCTAATTCCAACGGTAACCCTAACCACACCTCTAACCCTGACACACCCCTAATCCTAATCCCAACCCTATTCCCAAATGTAAATGTAATCTAAACCCTAACCGTAACTTTAGCCCCAACCCTAATGGGAAAATGGAAATAAATACATTTTTTTAATTTTTCCCTAACTAAGGGGGTGATGAAGGGGGGTTTGATTTACTTTTATAGCGGGTTTTTTAGCGGATTTTTATGATTGGCAGCCGTCACACACTGAAAGACGCTTTTTATTGCAAAAAATATGTTTTGCGTTACCACATTTTGAGAGCTATAATTTTTCCATATTTGAGTCCACAGAGTCATGTGAGGTCTTGTTTTTTGCAGGACGAGTTGACGTTTTTATTGGTAACATTTTCAGGCACGTGACATTTTTTGATCGCTTTTTATTCCGATTTTTGTGAAGAAGAATGACCAAAAACCAGCTATACATGAATTTCTTTTGGGGGAGGCGTTTATACCATTCCGCGTTTGGTAAAATTGATAAAGCAGTTTTATTCTTCGGGTCAGTACGATTACAGCGACACCTCATTTATATCATTTTTTTATGTTTTGGCGCTTTTATACGATAAAAACTATTTTACAGAAAAAATAAGTATTTTTGCATCGCTTTATTCTCAGGACTATAACTTTTTTATTTTTTTGCTGATGATGCTGTGTGGCGGCTCGTTTTTTGCGGGACAAGATGACGTTTTCAGCGGTACCATGGTTATTTATATCTGTCTTTTTGATCACGTGTTATTCCACTTTTTGATCGGCGGTATGATAATAAAGCGTTGTTTTTTGCCTCGTTTTTTTTTTTTTTTTCTTACGGTGTTTACTGAAGGGGTTAACTAGTGGGCCAGTTTTATAGGTCGGGTCGTTACGGATGCGGCGATAATAAATGTGTACTTTTATTGTTTTTTTTTTTTTATTTAGATAAAGAAATGTATTTATGGGAATAATATTTTTTTTTCATTATTTAGGAATATTTTTTTTTTTTTTTTTACACATATGGAAACATTTTTTTTTACATTTTTATTTTGTCCCAGGGGGGGACATCACAGATCGGTGATCTGACAGTTTGCACAGCACTGCAGGCTTCACAGTGCCTGCTCTGAGCAGGCTCTGTGAAGGCACCTCCCTCCCTGCAGGACCCGGATCCGCGGCCATCTTGGATCCGGGCCTGGAGCAGGCAGGGAGGGAGGTAAGACCCTCGCAGAAACGCGATCACATCGCGTTGCTGCGGGGGGCTCAGGGAAGCCCGCAGGGAGCCCCCTCCCTGCGCGATGCTTCCCTGTACCGCCGGCACATCGCGATCATCTTTTATCGCGGTGTGCCGGGGGTTAATGTGCCGGGGGCGGTCCGTGACCGCTCCTGGCACATAGTGCCGGATGTCAGCTGTGATAGGCAGCTGACACCCGGCCGCGATCGGCGGCGCTGCCGATCGCATATGACGTACTATTCCGTCCTTGGGAAGTAGGGCCCAACCCACATGGACGGAATAGTACGTCTAATGGCAGAAAGGGGTTAATATTGTTAACATATATTAGTTTTTACACTAGATTTGTGGATGACATTATGATAATTTGGGATGGTAATGAGGCTGAATTTAATGATTTTGTGAAATACTTGAATGTCTCTAACAAAGATAATATGAAGTTTACATCATGTTATTGGTTTAATAGTCTTGAATATCTAGACGTAAAAATAGAAATTATTGATGGTGATATAGTGACAAAAGTCTTCATAAAACAAACTGCAACGAATAATTTACTGCATTTTGAGAGTGCTCACCCGCCTCATACTAAGAGGGGGCTTCCTTATAGCCAAATGGTTAGATTGCGCAAAATTAATAGCAGTAATAAAATATTTAATGAACAAATTAGTGAGCTAAAATCACGCTTTATGAAGAGAGGTTATCCTTTACAAATATTAAAAGAAGCCAAAAACCGGATTGAGAAATTTACACAACAAGATTTTCTAAAAAGAAAAAGAACAAATGAATCTCTTACAGGATTAAAAGGCAAGACAGATATTTCTTTCTGTTTTAAGCACAGCAATTAAGATAACGTTATTCATGCCTCTATACGAAAAAATTGGAACGTATTAGAAGCCGATAAAGATCTTACATCAGTATATACAAGCGTACCGAAATTTGCATATAAACGTGCCCATAATTTATCGGATCTTCTGGTACACAATAGAACGCTAGTGCTTAGAAATACTTGGCTAATAAGGGTACCGTCTCACAGTGGCACTTTGGTCGCTAAGACGGCACGATACGTGATACGTGACGCTCCAGCGTCGCTCCATTATCGCTCCAGCGTCGTAGACTGCGGTCACACTTCGCAATGCACGGCGCTGGAGCGATAATTTCATGACGTATTTGAGATGTAGAATCAGCACAGGAGGTGGAGAATATCGTGCACACCTTTGTTACACGATGCGATCATGCCGCCACAGCGGGACACTTGACGACGAAATAAAGTTTCAAACGATCTGCTACGACGTACGATTCTCAGCGGGGTCCCTGATCGCAGTAGCGTGTCAGACACAGCGAGATCGTAAGTATATCGCTGGAACGTCACGGATCGTGCCGTCGTAGCGAACAAAGTGCCACTGTGAGACGGTACCTTAACCTGTAACACACCGGCCGGTAATTACAAATGCGGTAAATGTAGGTTTTGCCATCTCCACATAACAAAAAATCCCATTCAAATAGGCTCTATTACACATACTATAACAGATTTTATTTTTTGTAAGAGTAAATTTGTGGTGTATGTTATGTTCTGTCCTTGCCGATATTTCTATATCGGAAAAACAATAAGACCGTTAACTACGAGATTCAAAGAACATTATAACTCGATTAAATCAGGTAAAGGGTGCTTAAAGGGAACCTGTCACCTAAATTTGGCGGGACTGGTTTTGGGTCATATGGGCGGAGTTTTCGGGTGTTTGATTCACCCTCTCCTTACCCGCTGGCTGCATGCTGGCTGCAATATTGGATTGAAGTTCATTCTCTGTCCTCCATAGTACACGCCTGCGCAAGGCAAGATTGCACCTAGTGCAGGCATGTACTACGGAGGACAGAGAATGAACTTCAATCCAATATTGCAGCCAGCATGCAGCCAGCGGGTAAGGAAAGGGTGAATCAAACACCCGAAAACTCCGCCCATATGACCCAAAACCAGTCCCGCCAAATTCAGGTGACAGAGTCCCTTTAAGACTAATTCAACACATGAGAGAGAAACATAACGCTAATCCTGATCTGCTTAATTTTGCCGGCATAGAGATCGTTAAGTATCCTCCGCAGGGAGGCGATCAAAATAAAATTCTATTACAAAAAGAAGCCAGATGGATCCTTAATGCAAATGCCCAAGGGCCAATCGGCCTAAACGACAGGCTTGACATGTCGGTATGATTATAATGTATTTAAGAGGTTATAGTATTAATTAAATAGATTTGCGAAATAATATTATATATTATATTCATATAGAAAATAATAATAATTAGAGTTGTATGTCTGTATGTGGATTACTTGATAATATGTCACAGTCACTAATAATTCATGAATTTTGACTTGTTAGACTCACGTTTCTAATTATGTGTATGCACGTCAGAAATCCTTTAAAAGGAAATGACGTGTTGTAATCTACCATCTGGACCGGTCGAAGCACTTACTGTGCGAAACGGCCGTCGTCCGTACTCCAATACCGCACCCTCCTGTACGAGTATACCCGATATCCTGACGGATGTATTTTATATATTTCCTCCAATAAAGTTCACAAATTTCACAGCTACAATTGGGTGAGTGCCGCATATTTTCTTGATTGTGGATCATTTTTGATAGTTTTATGCAGAGCACCTTATACCCATAGCTTTCGTTACACCTGCAACTCGGCTGTTCGCTATTTGTCCTGCTCAGTGGAACTTGTATTTTTCTAGTGCCGTCCTGTTCCTCATACTTTTTGCTCCTTACAATATAGTGCTTTCATCCAAAGCACTATAATTAGAAGTTAACTACGTTCGGATTACAATATAGTGCTTTGTTTCAAAGCACTATAAATATATGAAAACGGATTACAATATGTTTCTTGAACCTGGGGGGTTCAAGCACCATAATAATAAAAGGGATGAAAGTTCAAAGGTGTCAGTAATGACAGTCTACAATTTGCTGTAAACACAACAAATCAATTACTCTGCAGTGAGATCAGGCTGTCATTATTGAGATGCTCTGGAGAGAGACAGAATTGCACACAAAATAGGGCAATACGATCTGGTAAAGAATAGGCTAGACATGGATCAAGAAGAATGGATATGGGACAAAAGGTTATGAGGTAAAACACCTTTATTAAACAGTGGGTGGCAATAATTGGCACGGTGTGCAACAGAGTGCCAGCCAAAGTACAGTATTATAAAAACATATTAACAGCAAGATTTGTACATAAAAGTATAGAAGTTAGTTCACAGAGGGGACCACTGAAAAGGTAAAGGAAGCAAAATTAGTGATTAAAGTACATAGGCGTAATAATTAATTTAAAAATTACCATATACATGATATATACAGAGGTGACAATATTCAATTATATGGTAAATGGTTAATTCATCATACCAGCTCAAACAGAATATATATTGCAATAAAAGAAAGGGGATGTAATCTACAAAGGATTGAACTGGGAGAGGAAATGTAGATGGCAGCAAGGGTTTACCTGATGGTGGTCTGCTTGTGGTTCCCTGGTTCCAGTGCGGGGAACAACCCATCTAAGGACTTCGCTCCGAAACGCGCGGCAGGGTGTGCGCCACACTTGAAACGGGGACCAAGACCAGACCACCATCAGGTAAACCCTTGCTGCCATCTACATTCCCTCACCAACACAATTAATAGGATGAATAGTCTAAGGATTAATTTGCATATTAAAAAAGACAGTAAAAATAGTTTTTTTAAAAGATCTGTTAATGTGTCAAATACTATAGAGGGCTTCTTAGACAGGGGGTTTATAATGGAGAAATGATGGTGGTTTGCAAGGCATGTTCCCTTAAAGCTTCTGATTTTCTGAGCTTTATGTTTAGGCTTAATGGGTTATTTAATAACTAGTTTTTCCATAAATGTTTAACCCCTTTAGGCTGTTTGCACATTAATGACCAGGTTGATTCTTAAAATTCTGACCAGTGTCACTTTATGTGGTAATAACTCTGGAACGCTTCAACGGATCCCACTGAGACTGTTTTGTCCTGACATATTCTACTACGTGATAGTGGTAAAATTTCTGTGATATGGCGCCTATGTGTGAAAAAAATGAAAGTTTTCCCAAAAAATTGCAATTTTCAAACTATTATTTTTATGCCCTTAAATCAGAGAGTTATGTTACACAAAATCTAATATACAAAGCTGAATGTGTGTGTGTGTGTGTGTGTGTGTGTGTGTGTGTGTGTGTGTGTGTGTGTGTGTGTGTGTGTGTGTGTGTGTGTGTGTGTGTGTGTGTGTGTGTGTGTGTGTGTGTGTGTCCGGGATTGGCATCTGCACCGTCGCAGCTACAGCCACAAAATTTTGCACAGTCACACGTCTGGACCCCAAGAGCGTCATAGGCTATGTTGTGAGGCGAAATTTTAACCCCGCGCTTTCCAATTCACCAAACAATTTTGCCCCTATCTACATAATGGGGAAAAAAGTGAAAGGAAAAGTGTTGGAGGCGTCGCAGCTACAGCCACAAAATTTTGCACAGTCACACGACTAGACCCCGAGAGCGTCACAGGCTATGTTGTGAGGTGAAATTTTAACTCCGCGCTTTCCAATTCACCAAACAATTTTGCCCCTATCTACATAATGGGGAAAAGTGAAAGGAAAAGTGTTGGAGGCAAATTGACAGCTGCCAGATGTGAACAAGGGGGACTTAAAGAATGAGAGCGATGGCGCCAAAGAGTATATACCGGACAGTTGCTAATGTGGGGCCCCGACATGGGATACTCACCACACACGGGGATATGAACACACACAAAATGCGCCACACACTACCATGTGCTTGCACACATATTACCCTCAGCACACATTTCACCACACATACACCAACCTCGCCACATAAAAGTCGAAACACAAAAGTCGCCGCTCAAAACTCGCCACAAGTGCAAAACTCACCTCATGGAAAACTCGCCACACGCGCAAAAGTTGCCTCACACAAAACTTGCACATACTCAAAAGGCACCACACATAAAACTCGCCACGCGCAAAACTCGCCATGCACAAAACTTGCTACACTAACATGTCACATGCAACTCGACACACAAAAAGTTGCTACACGCATGTTGCCACACAAAACTCATCACACACAACTTGGCACATGATACTCGCCCTAAAACACACACAAGTCTGGTATTATCCTTCAAAAATAAAAATCTGATTAATAAGCAGACAAACTACAAGAGCAACAAATGTACCATATAGGAAATACGGCAGCTGTCAGTCACATGACCTTTCTATTATGTGTATGTGTGAGCTAATATATACTGCCAGGGGGAGGGGTTCCTGTTGGCCAATTTAGCTTACAAATACTGAAGTAAAAAATACTGAGCAAATAACGTGTGAACGAGGTCTAATACAGGAGGGGATGACACACAGATATATACTATATACAGGAGGAGATGACACACAGGTATATACTATATACAGGAGAGATGACACACCGGTATATACTATATACAGGGGAGATGACACAGGTATATACTATATACAGGAGGAGATGACACAGGTATATGCTATATATAGAAGATGACATACAAGTATATACTATATACAGGAGGAGATGACATACAGGTATATGCTATATATAGAAGATGACATACAGGTATATACTATATACAAGAGGAGATGACACACAGATATATACTATATACAGGGGAGATGACACAGGCATATACTATATACAGGAGGAGATGACATACAGGTATATACTATATATAGAAGATGACATACAGGTATATACTATATACAGGAGATGACATACAGGTGTATGCTATATATAAGGGAGATGACAAACATGTATATACTGAGGTGAAAATGAGAGGTGTGAGGGGAAAATGAAAAGGTGTGAGTGCAAAACGAGAGGAGTGAGGGAAAATAGTGGAGTGATCGGAAAATGACAGATGTGAGGTCGAAATGACAAGTGTTAGGGGGGGAATGAGAGGAGTGAGGGAGAAAATGAGAGGTGTGAGGGAGAAAATGAGAGATGTGAGGGGGAAAATGAAAGATGTGATTGGGAAAATGAGAGGCGTGATGTAAGAGAAGTAAGGTGCTATAACTAACCACAGATTCCTGTAGAATGTAAGCCCGCAAGGGAAGGGTCCTCGCCCCTCTGTATCAGTCCGTCATTGTTAGTTTGTTTACTGTATGTGATATTTGTAACTTGTATGTAACCCCTTCTCATGTACAGCACCATGGAATCAATGGTGCTATATAAATAAATAATAATATTTAATATACCCAGGCAACGCCGGGCTCTTCAGCTAGTCGGTAATAAATAACATTTCTCACATGTCTACTTTACATAAGGACAATTTGTGAAGCCAAATTTTCTCGTGCTGTCAGATGTCAGTGTGACCCCGCAGCTGTGACTGTGACCTGTGGTAAAAAGCTTACTACTAGTCAGCAGGCGTGGGTTGAAGAGAGATTACTCCTGTCATCAGGCTATGTCTGCTGTCACTGATCAAAGTAATGGCAGGAGCTGCTGAGGCGAGAAGTAGTCTCTCGTTGGCGCTTGTGCTCTAACTTAAAAAAAAAAAAAAACATGTAAAATAATTACATACATATTAAAATTAAAAAAAATATATTCACCTAACACCAAATCCCCGACGTCCTCATCTCTAAGAAATAATGTAAAATAATAAACCACAATATACTAATCTGTCCGCCGTAGTCCACGTAATCCCAAGTGTATCACGGCGATCTCACGTGTAGAACAGGCACATCGGGAAATGCGACTACTCTTATCTGTCCAATGTCCATAGCCCCTTCCTAGGCTATTAATATCTGCCGACAGCTGGCTGCCTAGATTTTATTGAGGACACCGTTCTCTCCTGTTTCTCCTCCTATCTCTCTGACCGCTCCTTCACTGTATCTTTTGCTGGTTGATCCTTCTCTCACCTTCCCCTTACTGTTGGGGTTACTCAAGGATCAGTCCTAGGCCCCTTTCCTTCTCTTTGTATACCGCCCATACTGGACAAACAATCAGTAGATTTGGTTTCCAGTACCATGTCTATGCAGATGACACCCAATTATACACTTCTCCCGATATCACGCCTGCCTTTTTTAGAAAACACCAGTGATTGTCTTATTGCTGTCTCTAACATCATGTCCTCCCTCTACCTGAAACTAAACCTGTCAAAAACTGAACTCCTCGTGTTCTCTCCCTCTACTAACCTACCTTTGCCTGGCATTGCCATCTCCGTGTGTGGTTCCACCATTACTCCCAAGCAACATGCCCTCTGCCTTGGGGTCATACTTGATTCCGAGCTTTCATTCACCCCCCCACATCCGATCACTGGCTCACTCTACTTATCTGCATCTCAAAAACATTTCTAGAATTCACCCTTTTCTTACTTTTGACTCTGCAAAAACTCACTGTTTTACTCACTCATTCTCATCTGGACTACTATAACTCTCTCTCCTAATCAGCCTCCCTCTTACCAAACTCTCCCAGCTCCAATCTGTCCTGAATGCTGCTATCAGGATTATATTCCTTGCCAACCGTTACACCGATGCTTCTACGCTGTGCCAGTCATTACACTGGTTACCCATCCACTCCAGAATCCAGTACAAACTTATTACCCTCATCCACAAAGCACTTCATGGCTCAGCACCACCCTACATCTCCTCCCTGGTCTCAGTCTACCACCCTACCCGTACTCTCCGTTCTGCTAATGACATGAGGTTAGCATCCTCAATAATCAGAACCTCCCACTCCCATCTCCAAGACTTTTCACGTGCTTCGCCAATCCTGTGGAATGCACTACCCAGGTTAATACGATTAATCCACAATCCACACAGTTTTAAACGTGCCCTAAAAATGCATTTGTTCAGACTGGCATACCGCCTCAACCTAACTATCCCTGAGTGGTCCGGTTTTAAACCTCAGTCCGGTTTGCGTTTAGTTGGACCATCATTTATTACTCATCAGCACAATGACCCCAAACACACCTCCAGGTTGTGTATGGGCTATCTGACCAAGAATGAGAGTGATGGTGTGCTACACCAGATGACCTGGCCTCCACAGTCACCAGACCTGAACCCAATTGACATGGTTTTGGGTGAGCTGGACCGCAGAGTGAAGGCAAAAGGGCCAACAAGTGCTAAGCATCTCTGGGAACTCTTTCAAGATTGCTGGAAGACCATTCCCGGTGACTACCTCTTGGAGCTCATAGAGAATGGCAAGAGTGTGCAAAGCAAAACAGTCATCAAAGCAAAATGTGGCTACTTTGAAGAACCTAGAATATAAGACATAATTTCAGTTTCACACTTTTTTGTTAAGTATATAATTCCACATGTGTTAATTCATAGTTTTGATGCCTTCAGTGTGAATGTACAATTTTCAGTCATGAAAATACAGAAACATCTTTAAATGAGAAGGTGTGTCCAAAATTTTGGTCTGTACTGTATGTCACACAAACTTAATACTTAAAGGGAACCTGTCACCCCCGTTTTTTGAGATTGAGCTATAAATACTGTTAAATAGGGCCTGCGCTGTGCGTTACTATAGTGTATGTAGTGTACCCCGATTCCCCATGTATGCTGAGAAATACATTACCAAAGTCGCCGTTTTCGCCTGTCAATCAGGCTGGTCTGGTCAGGTGGGCGTGTTCACAGCGCTCTTTTCTTCCCCAGCTTTCCGTTGGTGGCGTAGTGGTGTGCGCATGTCCAGAGTTCCGACTTCCCTGCGCCCACGTGAAGACACAGCGCGCGATCTGCGCTGTAATCCCTTGCATCGGTGGGGGCGGCCATCTTCCTGGGGCCGCGCGTGCGCAGATGGAGTGCTCTGCTGCACGGGGCTTCAGGAAAATGGCCGCGGGATGCCGCGCGTGCGCATTAGAGATCGCGGCGGCCATTTTCCCAAAGCCGAGATGCAAACTCGGCTTTGGGAAAATGGCCGCCGCGATCTCTAATGCGCACGCGCGGCATCCCGCGGCCATTTTCCTGAAGCCCCGTGCAGCAGAGCACTCCATCTGCGCACGCGCGGCCCCAGGAAGATGGCCGCCCCCACCGATGCAAGGGATTACAGCGCAGATCGCGCGCTGTGTCTTCACGTGGGCGCAGGGAAGTCGGAACTCTGGACATGCGCACACCACTACGCCACCAACGGAAAGCTGGGGAAGAAAAGAGCGCTGTGAACACGCCCACCTGACCAGACCAGCCTGATTGACAGGCGAAAACGGCGACTTTGGTAATGTATTTCTCAGCATACATGGGGAATCGGGGTACACTACATACACTATAGTAACGCACAGCGCAGGCCCTATTTAACAGTATTTATAGCTCAATCTCAAAAAACGGGGTGACAGGTTCCCTTTAATAAGTAACATTTCCCACATGTCTACTTTACATCAGCACGATTTTGGAACCAAATTTTTTTTTTTGTTAGGGAGTTTTAAGGGTTAAAATTTGACAAGCAAAAGCAATTTCTCATTTTTACAACATCATTTTTTTTTTTTTAGGGACCACATCACATTTGAAGTCACGTTGAGGGGTCTATATGATGGAAAAGACCCTAGAGTGACACCATTCTAAAAACTGCACATCTCAAGATGCTGAAAACCAGATTCAAGAAGTTTATTAACCCTTCAGGTGTTTCACAGGAATATTTGGAATGTTTAAATAAAAATGAACATTTAACTTTTTTTCACAAAAAATTTACTTCAGCTCCAATTTGTTTTATTTTACCAAGGGTAACAGGAGAAATTGGACCTCAAAAGTTGTTGTACAATGTGTTCTGAGTACGCTGATATCGCATATGTGGGGGTAAACCACTGATTGGGCGCATGGCAGAGCTCGGAAGGGAAGGAGCGCCATTTGACTTTCAAAGCAAAATTGACTGGAATTGAGAACTTATCTAGATGTGTTGTGAGAACTTTGAACCACAAGTGTTTCACTACAGTTTATAACGCAGAGCCGTGAAAATATATATATATATATTTTTTTTAAATCCACAAAAATTATTTTTTTGCCCCCGGTTTTGTATTTTCCCAAGGGTAACAGGAGAAATTGGACAACAAAAGTTGCTGTCCAATTTGTCCTGAATACGCTGATACCCCATAAGTTGGGGTAAACCCCTGTTTGGGCGCACGGAAGAGCTCTGAAGGGAAGGAGCACTGTTTTACTTTTTCAACGAACAATTGGCTGGAATTGAGATCGGACGCCATGTTGCGTTTGGAGAGCCCCTGATGTGCTTAAACAGTGGAAACCTCCCAATTCTAACTGAAACCCTAACCCAACACACACCCCTAACCCTAATCCCAACCCTAACCACACCCCCAACTCCAACACACCCCTAACCCTAATCCCAACCATAACCCTAACCATACCCCTAACCTCAACCCTAATTCCAACCGTAAATATAATCCAAACCCTAACTTTAGCCCCAACCCTAACTGTAGCCCCAACCCTAACTGTAGCCCCAACCCTAACCCTAATGGGAAAATGGAAATAAATAAAAAAATTTAAATTTTATTATTTTTCCCTAAGGGGGTGATAAAGGGTTTTATTTACTTTTATAGCAGGTTTATTAGCGGATTTTTATGATTGGCCGCAGTCACACACTACAAGATGCTATATATTGCAAAAAATTGTTTTCGCGTCTCCACTTTGAGAGCTATAATTTTTCCATATTTTGGTCCACAGAGTCATGTAAGGTCTTGTTTTTTGTGGGACGAGTTGACGTTTTTATTGGTACCATTTTCGGGCACATGACATTTTTTGATCGCTTTTTATTCCGATTTTTGTGAGGCAGAATGACCAAAAACCAGCCATTTATGAATTTTTCGGGAGGCGTTTATACCGTCCCACGTTTGGATAAAAATGATAAAGCAGTTTTATTCTTCGGGTCAGTACGATTACAGCGATACCTCATTTATATATTTTTTTATGTTTTGGCGCTTTTATACGATAAAAACTATCTTATATAAAAAAATAATTATTTTTGCATCGCTTTATTCTGAGGACTATAACTTTTTTATTTTTTTGCTCATGCTGTATGGCGGATCGTTTTCTGCGGGACAAGAGGACCGTTTCAGCGCTACCATGGTTATTTATATCCGTCTTTTTGATCCCGTGTTATTCCACTTTTTGTTTGGCGGTATGATAATAAAGCGTTTTTTGCCTCTTTTTTAACGGTGTTCACTGAAGGGGTGAACTAGTGGGACAGTTTTATAGGTTGGGTCGTTACGGACACGGCGATACTAAATGTGTATTTTTATTGTTTTTTATTATCTAGATAAAGAAATTTATTTATTGGAACAATTTTTTTATCTTTATTTAGGATTATTTTTTATTTTATGTGTATTTGTATTTTTTTATTATTTAGATAAAGAAATTTATTTATTGGAACAATTTTTTTTCTTTATTTAGGATTATTTTTTTATTTTTTTGACTCTTACTTTGTCTCGGGGGGGCATCATACTATAGTGTCAGATCGCTGATCTGACACTTTGCAAAGCAGTGTGTCAGATCAGCGATCCTACAGGCATTGCAGGGAGGCATTCCGGCCTTTCCCACTGCAGGACCAGGAAGGAGCCCCGTGGCCATTTTGGATCTGGGGCCTGCAGGGAGGAGGAGGTAGGAGGAGGAGGTAGGAGGAGGAGGGTCTCGGAAGCATGCAGGGAGCCCCCTACTTGAGCGATGCTTCCCTATGCCGTGATCGCTCTTGGCACATAGTGTCAGATGTCAGCTGTAATAATCAGCTGACACCCGGCGGCGATCGGCCGCGCTCCCCTGTGAGCGAGGGTGATCCCCTATGATGTACTATCCTGTCACTGGGTATTAAGTCCCAAGTCACCTCGACGGAATAGTACGTCATATGGGATAAAGGGGTTATAAGACCTCGCAGCTCACAGTGCATGTAAAACCAAATGAGAGTCATGAGGTCAAAGGAACTGGCCAAGGAGCTCAGACAGAAATGTGGAAAGACACAGTTCTGGCCAAGGTTACAAAAGAATTTCTGCAGTACTCAAGGTTCCTAAGAGCACAGTGGCCTCCATAATCCTTAAATGGAAGAAGTTTGGGACCACCAGAAGTCGTCCTAGACCTGGCCGTCCAGCCAAACTGAACGATCGTGGGACAAGAGCCTTGGTGAGAGAGGTAAAGAAGAACCTCAAGATCACTGTGGCTGAGCTCCAGAGATGCAGTAGGGAGATGGGAGAAAGTTCCACAAAGTCAAATATTGCTGCAGCCCTCCACCAGACAGGCCTTTATGGCAGAGTGGCCCGACAGAAGTGTCTCCTCAGTGCAAGACATATGAAAGCTTGCATAGAGCTTTCTAAAAAACACATGAAGGACTCCCTTTTCTCAGACTATTAGAATTAAGATTCTCTGGTCTGATGAGACGAAGATAGACCTTTCTGGTGATAATTCTAAGTGTTATGTGTGAAGAAAACCAGGCACTGCTCATCACCTACCCAATACAATCCCAAAAGTGAAACAAGGTGGTGTTAGCATCATGCTATGGGGGTGTTTTTCAGCTGTAGGGACAAGATGACTGGTTGCCATTGAAGGAAACATGGATGCGGCCAAGTACAGAGATATCCTGGATAAAAACCTCTTCCAGAGTGCTCTGGACCTCAGGCTTGGCAAAAGGGTCACCTTCCAACAAGACAATGACCCTAAGCACACAGCTAAAATAACAAAGGAGTGGATTCAGAACAACTCTGTGATCATTCTTGACTGGCCCAGGCAGAGCCCTGACCTGAACCCAATTGAGTATCTCTGGAGAGACCTGAAAATGGCTGTCCACCAATTTTCACCATCCAACCTGACGGAACTGGAGAGGATCTGCAAGGAAGAATGGCAGAGGATCCCCAAACCCAGGTGTGAAAAACTTGTTGCATCATTCCCAAGAAGACTCGTGGCTGTACTACCTCAAAAGAAGGCTTCTACTCAATACTGAGCAAAGGGTCTGAATACTTATGACCATTAGATATTTCAGATTTCTTTTTTAAACACATTTGCAAAAATTACTACATTTCTGATTTTTTTCGGGCAAGATGGGGTGCAGAGTGTATCTTACCTCGGCTCCTGTTCCTGGCACTCCCCCTGCTGCCGCCGAGTCCAGGTCAGCTGATGTCCTTGCTGCGTCCTCCTTACTCAGGGGCTCGGTGCTTGCATCCCGGCGCGTGTCCTCCTTCCACTCAGCTGCGCACACTTGTGGGTTGCGCAGGCGCAGTAGGTTCTGACCGCGCGCGCTCCCTCTGCTCTTCTATCCCTCCATGACCTGACCCGGAAGTACTTCCTGCCAACCAGTGTCTGGCCTCAGGTATTTCTGGTCCTCCTCCCTTTGTGGAGACGCCTGATTATTGTGTTTTTCCTGCTTTAGGGCAGTCCCACACGTCCAGATAATTCCGGTACCGGAAAAAATCAGTACCGGAATTATCTGTGTCCGTGTGCCCTACGTTTCTGTGGTACATCAGTGTGGCACACGTGCGGCACACGTGCGCCGCCCGTGTGCCCACTGGGTACCACACGGAGCGTGCCAGAGACAGCGCTAAAGTTTTGCGCTGTCCCCGGCATCGTGCTGAAGCCCCATTCATATGCTCCCTGCAGCAGCGTTTGCTGCAAGGAACATATGAATATTAGTGTTTAAAATGCAGATCCAGGTCCCCCCCCCTCCCACCCACTGTGCGCCACCCCCCCCCCCCCCCACTGTGCGCCCCCCCCCGCTGTGATTAAAATACTCACCTAGCTTCCAGATGCCTCGTCGCAGCGTCCTCTTCTGGCCGCATCGCCTCCTGTATGCGGTCACGTGGGGCCGCCGATTACAGTAATGAATATGCGGCTCCGCCCCTTTGGGAGGTGGAGCCGCATATTCATGATTGTAATCGGCGGCCCCACGTAACCGCATACAGGAGAAGCTGCGGCCAGAAGAGGACGCTGCGGCGTGGGATCCGGAAGCTAGGTGAGTATTTTAATCACACCGTGGGGAGGGGGTGGGGGGGGAGAGGAAGGGTTTGGGGGGCGCACAGTGGGTGGGAGGGGGGGGACCTGGGTCTGCATTTTAAACACTAATATTCATATTTTCCCTGCAGCAAACGCTGCTGCAGGGAAAATATGAATCGCGGCTTCAGCACTAGTGGGGGGGGGGGGGGAACAGCGCTTAATGTAGCGCTGTCTCCTGCACGGAACACGGACTGCAAACGGACAATGTCCGTGTGCGGTACGTGTTTTACACGGACCCATTGATTTTAATGGGTCCGTGTAATCCGTGCGCTCCCACGAACACTGACATGTCTCCGTGTTTGGCACACGGAGACACGGTCCGCAAAAAATCAATGATATCTGAAAAGATGCATTGATTTTTAAGTGTCTACCTGTGTCAGTGGCTCCGGTACGTGAGGAAACTGTCACCTCACGTACCGGAGCCACTGACGTGTGAAACTGGCCTTAGTTAGGCCGCATAGTTTTCTGCGCTTTACCAGTCCTGTGCATTCCCAGTCTTGTTCCTTGCCAGCCATGTGTTGTTTAACCTCTTGTTCTCCTTTTTTTTCCTTTCAGTTCCTGCTCCCGTGTTCCGCTGTTCCTGTGTTTTCCTTTTCCTAGAGCCGATCCCTGTTCCTGGCCTCAGTGGTACTAGTTTTCCCTGTACTTGCCTTCTAACAGTCCCTGTATAGGGGTTGGTTCCACTCTGGAGTGCTCGCTCAGGGGAGGTTCGGTGCCACGGTCCAGTGGGTCCACTCTTTGTTCCCATCGCCTTCGTCGTAACAGACTGCACTCTGATGACATCTGAGTGCAGCCTGATTCTAACAGTGTACATTAATGAGAAAAAAAATGAACTTTTTTCAATTTACCAAATCGCTGCAATGAAACAAACAGTGAAAAATTTAAAGGGGTCTGAATACTTTCCGTACCCACTGTATGTCCAGAGTCATGGAGCACAGTCAACGTGGGGTCTCACTCCACCATGATGTGGATGTGTACTCAATCTCCCTTATTTAAAGGGAACCTGTCACCCCGTTTTTTCAAGAAGAGCTAAAAATAGCATTAAATAGGGGCAGAGCTGTGCTTTACATTAGTGTATTTTGGAGCCTTTATTCCCCACCTATGCTGCCGAAATACCTTTGTAAAGTCGCCGTTTTGGGCTGTCACTCACGCTGGTCAGGTCATATGGGCGTGGTGACAGCGCTGTTTCTCCCCCAGATCTCCGTTGGTGGCATAGTGGTGTGCGCATGTCCAACTGGCGAATCCACTGCGCAGCTTGAAGGAAAATAGCGCGATCTGCGCTATTCAGCCGTTTATCGGTGGGCGCAGCCATCTTTGTGAGGCCGCGCGTGCGCAGATGGTTCTTCTCGGCTTCCCGGGGCTTCAGGAAAATGGCCGCGGGATGCCGCGCATGCGCAGATGGCGATCGCGGCGGCCATTTGACTGAAGCAGAGTTCGCATCTGACATTAAGGCCGGCGTCACACTTGTGAGTTTTACGGACGTAAGAGCGCAGAAACTACGTCCGTAAAACTCGCAAAAAATACGGCACAATTATTCTCTATGCCCCTGCTCCTATCTGCCGTATTTTACTGATCAGTATTATACGGCTTTCTATTCACAGCGCTAGATAGCTTTAAAGCCGGTAATTCAATTACCGGCTTTTGCTTTCTCCTTCCTAAACCCGACATGATTTGTGACATGGTTTACATACAGTAAACCATCTCATATTACCATTTTTTTTCCATATTCCACACTACTAATGTTAGTAGTGTGTATATGCAAAATTTGGCCGTTCTAGCTAGTAAATTAAGGGGTTAAATGGCGGAAAAAATTGGCGTGGGCTCCCGCACAATTTTCTCCGCCAGAGTAGTAAAGCCAGTGTCTGAGGGCAGATATTAATAGCCTGGAGAGGGTCCATAGTTATTGCCCCCCCCCCTGGCTAAAAACACCTGCCCCCAGCCACCCCAGAAAAGGCACATCTGGAAGATGCGCCTATTCTGGCACTTGGCCACTCTCTTCCCATTCCCGTGTAGCGGTGAGATATGGGGTAATGAAGGGTTAATGTCACCTTGCTATTGTAAGGTGACATTAAGCCTAATTAGTAACATAGTAACATAGTTAGTAAGGCCGAAAAAAGACATTTGTCCATCCAGTTCAGCCTATATTCCATCATAATAAATCCCCAGATCTATGTCCTTCTAATCCATTAATTAATAATGGAGAGGCGTCAATTTTATATATATATATATATATATATATATATATATATATATATATATATATATATATATATATATATATATATATATATATATATATATATATATATATTAGCTATTGAACCCGTTCTACGCCCGGGTGGCGAGCATTTATATTGGTATATTGTCTCCATCCTGGTATGTGCTGCTCCATCCTGCGTCCCCATCCTGTCATGCGCTGCTCCGTCCTGCGTCCCCATCCTGTCATGTGCTGCTCCATCCTGCGTTCCCCTTCCTGTCATGCACTGCTCCCATCCTGCGTCCCCATCCTGTCATGTGCTGCTCCATCCTGCGCCCCCATCCTGTCATGTGCTGCTCCGTCCTGCGTCCCCATCCTGTCATGTGCTGCTCCATCCTGCGTTCCCCTTCCTGTCATGCGCTGCTCCCATCCTGCGTCCCCATCCTGTCATGTACTGCTCCATCCTGCGTTCCCCTTCCTGTCATGCGCTGCTCCCATCCTGCGTCCCCATCCTGTCATGCGCTGCTCCATCCTGCGCCCCCATCCTGTCATGCGCTGCTCCGTCCTGCGTCCCCATCCTGTCATGCGCTGCTCCATCCTGCGTTCCCCTTCCTGTCATGCGCTGCTCCCATCCTGCGTCCCCATCCTGTCATGCGCTGCTCCATCCTGCGCCCCCATCCTGTCATGTGCTGCTCCGTCCTGCGTCCCCATCCTGTCATGTGCTGCTCCATCCTGCGTTCCCCTTCCTGTCATGCGCTGCTCCCATCCTGCGTCCCCATCCTGTCATGCGCTGCTCCATCCTGCGTCCCCATCCTGTCATGCGCTGCTCACATCCTGCGTCCCCATCCTGTCATGCGCTGCTCCATCCTGCGTCCCCATCCTGTCATGCGCTGCTCCATCCTGCGTCCCCATCCTGTCATGCGCTGCTCCATCCTGCGTCCCCATCCTGTCATGTGCTGCTCCCATCCTACGTCCCCATCCTGTGATGCGCTGCTCCCATCCTGCGTTCCCATCCTGTCATGCGCTGCTCCATCCTGCGTCCCCATCCTGTCATGCGCTGCTCCCATCCTGCGTCCCCATCCTGTCATGCGCTGCTCTATCCTGCGTCCCCATCCTGTGATGCGCTGCTCCATCCTGCGTCCCCATCCTTTCATGTGCTGCTCCATCCTGCGTCCCCATCTTTATGTGTTGCTCCATCCTGCATCCCCATCCTTATGTGCTGCTGCATCCTGCGTCCCCATCCTTTCATGTGCTGCTCCATCCTGCGTACCCATCCTTATGTGCTGCTCCATCCTGCGTCCCCATCCTTATGTGCTGCTGCATCCTGCGTCCCCATCCTTTCATGTGCTGCTGCATCCTGCGTCCCCATCCTTATGTGCTGCTCCATCCTGCGTCCCCATCCTTATGTGCTGCTCCATCCTGCATCCCCATCCTTATGTGCTGCTCCATCCTGCGTCCCCATCCTTATGTGCTGCTCCATCCTGCGTCCCCATCCTGCTGCTCCATCCTGCGTCCCCATCCTGCTGCTCCATCCTGCGTCCCCATCCTGCTGCTCCATCCTGCGTCCCCATCCTGCTGCTGCATCCTGCGTCCCCATCCTGCTGCTCCATCCTGCGTCCCCATCCTGCTGCTGCATCCTGCGTCCCCATCCTGCTGCTCCATCCTGCGTCCCCATCCTGCTGCTCCATCCTGCGTCCCCATCCTTTCATGTGCTGCTGCATCCTGCGTCCCCATCCTTATGTGCTGCTCCATCCTGCGTCCCCATCCTTATGTGCTGCTCCATCCTGCATCCCCATCCTTATGTGCTGCTCCATCCTGCGTCCCCATCCTTATGTGCTGCTCCATCCTGCGTCCCCATCCTGCTGCTCCATCCTGCGTCCCCATCCTGCTGCTCCATCCTGCGTCCCCATCCTGCTGCTCCATCCTGCGTCCCCATCCTGCTGCTCCATCCTGCGTCCCCATCCTGCTGCTGCATCCTGCGTCCCCATCCTGCTGCTCCATCCTGCGTCCCCATCCTGCTGCTCAATCCTGCGTCCCCATCCTGCTGCTCAATCCTGCGTCCCCATCCTGCTGCTCCATCCTGCGTCCCCATCTTGCTGCTCCATTCTGCGTCCCCATACTGCGTCTGACCCGCTCGGCGCCGAGTGCTGGGGGGCCTGAGCAGGCGGGGACACCGGCGCGCTGTGGGGGTCAGGTGCCGGTATCGCCGCCAGCTCAGGCTCCCCAGCACTTACTATATTCACCTGTCCCCGTTCCATCGCTGAGCGCCGCCATCTTCCCGGTCTTCTGGCTGTGAGTGTTCAGTCAGAGGGCTTGCGCTTGAGCAGTCTATAGAGGCTTCGGACAGAGTGACGCTCCCAGCGTTATATTATAGATATATACATACACACACACACACACACACTATATATGTTTTTATTATTTTTTTTAACACATGGATCCATTGTAAATCCGTATGTTGGTTTTGCAAGCCTGCGAGAAAAACACGCAGTACGGATGCCATACGGATTACATACGGAGGATGCCATGCACAAAATACGCCGACACACCCTGCCTATGGACGAGATACGGACCACTATTTTTGGGACTTTTCTGCGTATTACGGCCGTAATATACGGACCATATTGTCTTACGCCAAGTGTGAAGCCGGCCTTAGGCTGTTGAGAGGACTAAGGCTACATTCAGATTTGCGTTCCGCCGGGCTGCGTCGGGCGCAGCCGCGGCGACGCATGCATCATGCGCCCCTATATTTAACATGGGGGCGCATGGACATGCGTTGTGCTGCGTTTTGCGATGCATGCATTTTTTTGCCGCATGCGTCAGGGTGCAGAGGACGCAGCAAGATGCATTTTTTTGGCGTCCAAAATTCGGCAAAAAAGGACGCATGCGTCGCAAAACGCAGCGTTTTAGCGTGCCTTTTGGTGCGTTTTTATTTGGGTTGTGTGTTGCGTCGCCGACGCATCGGCGCACAACGCAAATGTGAACGTAGCCTTACTGGTTCAATTTATTTTTGGTACTTCGTAACCCTCAGGTTATGTGCACACGTCCGGATTTTTAGGGATTTTTTTGCAGAATTTCCCAATAAAAACGCTATAAAATCGCTAAAAAAATGCAAACATTATGCATCCTATCATTTAGAATGCATTCCGCTTTTTTTGTGCATATGTTTGCATTTTTTTTCGCAAAAAAAACGCATTCCGCAAAAAATCCGAGCACGTTCATTATTTTTGCTGATTTTTTGCGGATTTCCCATTAAATTGGAGTGTCCGGAAAAAAACGCAAAAAATCCGCCAAAATTCTGCTAAAAAACGCGTCAAATCCGCGCAAAAAAAGCACGCGGATTTCTGGCAGAAATCTCAGGATTTTGTCAGGAAAAAATCCTGACTTGTGCACATAGCCTGACGCCTTCAACTTATTTGAATGCATCTTGGTTTCTCACCTTGGGTTCTTTTATCTCTCCTCACACTTTCCTTTTGTTGGTATTGTGTTGAAGCCACCCCTATGGTTCCTCAGGAGGTATGAGAAATCCCTCGATTGTTATTTAGAGAGCTAGGTTCGAGGTGTTTTTTTTTTTTTTTTATTTGTGTGGCTAGGGCCTTTCTAGTCTGTACAGGGAACAGTTGAGTGTAGTTGTGGCATGTCGCTGATGCGAGGGTGAACACATTCATAACAAGCTGTTAAATCGTATTAGCGAATTAAGTTGCAGTATGTTTAAAACCCTTTTTATTGATGGTACCTTCCAGAATCTCAATTTCCACATCCAAAAGTCCATTGCGATTATCCACAATTTTGCAGATTAACCCCGTATCTGCAGGTTAATAGCGTTTTTACTGGTGACAGGTTCACTTTAATAAAATGCCCAGATTTGTCTTGTTTTAGTAACCGTAATCTTGCCGTATAGGGATGTTTGTTTATTCTGTTCTGTAGGTGTGCAGATGCCAAGAAGGTTAGTAACAATACTAACCTGCAGACTGAGTCCATATCTGCAGGTTAATAGCGTTTTTGCTGGCAACAGGTCCCCTTTACGTGTGCTTTCATGAATTAGAATGTTTTCCTGCACTATTGGCCATAATCAGATTGTTATTACTGGAGTCCTATGCAAATATTCTATTAGAGTTTACAGTGTCCAGTTACTTTTTTGGCACATATAGTTGAGGGTATTGCCTTCTAAAGCATAAGACAGTCTGCTGGGACACAGACACTTTGTGTGTTGTCCTACTTGGCTAATCGTGATTTGGCTGGTATGATCTCTATAATTACATTTAATAATTAGGGTTTCAGTTATAATTGGGGGGTTTCCACTATTTAGGCACATCAGGGGCTCTCCAAACGTGACATGGCGTCCGATCTCAATTCCAGCTAATTCTGCGTTGAAAAAGTAAAACAGTGCTCCTTTCCTTCCAAGCTCTCCCGTGTGCCCACACAGGGGTTTACCCCAACATATGGGGTATCAGTGTACTCAGGACAAATTGGAAAACAACTTTTGGGGTCCTATTTCTCCTGTTACCCTTGGGAAAATACAAAACTGGGGGCTAAAAAATAATTTTTGTGGGAAAAAAAAGATTTTATTTTCACGGCTAAACACGGCTGTGTTATAAACTGTAGTGAAACACTTGGGGGTTCAAAGCTCTCACAACACACCTAGATGAGTTCCTTAGAGGGTCTACTTTCCAAAATGGTGTCACTTGTGGGGGGGTATCAATGTTTAGGCACATCAGGGGCTCTCCAAACGCAACATGGCGTCCCATCTCAATTCCAGTCAATTTTGCATTGAAAAGTCAAATGGCGCTCCTTCGCTTCCGAGCTCTGCCATGCACCCAAACAGTGGTTTACCCCCACATATCAGTGTACTCAGGGCAAATTGTACAACAACCTTTGGGGTCAATTTTCTCCTGTTACCATTGGTAAAATAAAACAAATTGGAGCTGAAGTAAATTTTTTGTGAAAAAAAGTTAAATGTTCATTTGTATTTAAACATTCTAAAAATTCCTGTGAAACACCTAAAGGTTTAATAAACTTCTTGAATGTGGTTTTGAGCACCTTGAGGGGTGCAGTTTTTAGAATGGTGTCACCCTTGGTTATTTTTTATCATGTAGACCCCTCAAAATTACTTAAAATGAGATGTGTTCCCTAAAAAAAAATGGTGTTGTAAAAATGAGAAATTGCTGGTCAGCTTTTAACCCTTATAACTCCCTAACAAAAAAAAAAAAATTGGTTCCAAAATTGTGCTGATGCAAAGTAGACATGTGGGAAATGTTACTTATTAAGTATTTTGTGTGACATATCTCGGTGATGTAAGGGCATAAAAATTCAAAGTTGGAAAATTGCAAAATTTTCAAAATTTTCGCCAAATTTTGAAGTACAATATGTCAAGAGAAATAGGGATTTTTGTGTTACTCACCGTAAAATCCTTTTCTCCTGAATGGTCGCCCGTATCCACCTGGCCAGGGTCGATTTTGAGGCCGCACAACCCTTCCTGCGACCTTCCGGAAGGACAAACAGAGCATCTGTCTGGCGAAAAGGAGCCGTTCGGGAAACGTACCTCCTCAGTGCCCTCACCAGATCCAACGTATGGAGAGCTTTTTCTACACGGTGTGTAGGCGCAGGACAAAAAGAGGGCAGAACAATATTCTCATTGATATGGAACGAGGAAACAACCTTCGGCAAAAAAGACGGTGCTGGTCTGAGCACTACCTTGTCCTGATGAAAACGAAGAAAGGGAGAACGACAGGAAAGGGCTGCCAGCTCTGAAACCCGCCTTATGGAGGTTATGGCCATTAAAAATACAACTTTCCAGGACAAGAGAGTCAAGGAAATATCCTGAAGAGGCTCAAAAGGAGCGTCCTGTAAAGCCCTTAAGACCAAATTAAGGTCCCAAGCATCCAAAGGAGTCTTATAAGGAGGGACCTTATGAGCAACCCCCTGGAAAAAAGTTTTGACCTGATGACGAGTAGCAATCCAACGCTGAAAAAAGACAGATAAGGCCGAGATCTGCCGTTTAAGAGTACTTGGCGCAAGCCAGGAATCCAGGCCTGTTTGAAGAAAGGCTAGAATGTTAGGGACGGAAAAACGCAGAGGAGGCAGCCCGCGCTCTCTACACCAAGAAAGGAAAACTTTCCAAGTGTGATGGTAGATTCTGGCCGAAACAGTCTTACACGCACTGATCATGGTATTAGCTACCTCTTGAGAGAATCCTGCCTGAGTTAAAACCCAAGATTCAACGGTCAGGCCGTCAAACGTAGGACCCCTGAGTTCTGGTGGTAGATCGGCCTTTGCGAAAGCAGATCTGGCCGATCGGGGAGCCGCCATGGAACCCCGGCGAGAAGCTGCACCAGGTCTGCATACCAAGTCCGACGTGGCCAATCCGGAGCGATCAGAATAGCCGGAACTCTCTCCGACTTGATTTTCTTGATTACTCTCAGGAGCAGAGCCAGAGGCGGGAACAGATAAGGGAAGAGAAATTGGTTCCAAGACAGTACTAGCGCATCTACCGCTATAGCCTGAGGATCTCGGTACCGAGAGACAAATCTGGGTACCTTGGTATTGCCCTTGGACGCCATAAGATCCACGTCTGGAGTCCCCCAACGATGGCATATCTGCAGAAATACCTCGAGATGGAGAGACCATTCCCCGGAAGCTAGACCCTGACGGCTTAGGAAATCTGCCGCCCAGTTCTCTTCGTCCGGAATGTGGACTGCCGAAATCACAGAGTGATTTCTTTCTGCCCAGACCAGAATCTGTTTTACTTCCTGCATGGCTGCCTTGCTGCGGGTGCCCCCCTGGTGCTTTATGTAGGCCACAGCTGTGGCGTTGTCCGATTGAATTTGGACAGGGCGACCCGCCAGAAGATGGTGGAAATGTTGCAAGGCTAGCCGAACTGCTCGGATCTCTAAGAGATTGATGGGGAGGGCTGATTCCTGAGGGGACCAGAGCCCCTGAGCTGTGTGATGGAAGAACACTGCTCCCCAACCCAGGAGACTGGCGTCTGTTGTGACCACTAGCCAATTGGTTGGGGGAAAGGGCTTCCCCCTGAGTAGAGATGAGCTGTTTAGTCACCAAGAGAGGGACTGCCTGACCTGGAGAGACAACCGAAATCTGCGGTTGAGGGAGAGAGGATTTCTGTTCCACACTGCTAGGATCGCTTGTTTGAGAGGACGAAGATGGAGCTGCGCAAAAGGAACTGCCTCTATAGTTGCAACCATCTTTCCTAACACCCTCATGCAAGACCGGATCGTATGAGAGTACGGTAGTTGAAGCTTCCTCACTTCCTGCCGAAGAACGAGGACCTTGTCCTAGGGGAGAATTGAAAGTGCTTGAGAGGTGTCGCTGCAGAGGCACAATCTGCAGCATCCAAAGATGCATTAATCAGACAAATACCAGCCAGAGCTATCTGAGATGACATTACCGCCAATTCTGCTGACAAATCACTTTCTTGAAGAGACTTTGTTAAAGACTCAGACCAAGACATCATAGCCTTAGTAACCCAGGTTGCCGCAAAAGAAGGAAAAAGCGCTGAACTTGAAGCTTCGAAAATGGAGCGAGCCAAGCTCTCAATAAAACGATCCGTAGGATCCTTAATTGCCGAGCCATTAGGGAGAGATAGCAATGTGTTAGAAGCTAAACGGGACACTGGAGGATCCACAGCAGGATTTTCCGCCCAATTACTACAAAGTTCAGTAGCAAAGGGATACCTAGCTTTCAGAGCCTTATGCCCTGAAAAGCGTTTGTCCGGGTGCTCTCGGTTACGGCGATTCAGGTCCTCAAATTCCGGATGAGAGGAAAATACCCCATGGGCCCGTTTTGCCCGCTTAAACGAGACCTTATGATCTGAGGATGAGGCGAGCTCGTCCTCTATCCCCAGGGACTGATTGACAGCCTCAATGAGGCTATCTACCGACTCCTGAAATCCAGGACTCTCAAAATTAAGGGACCCTTCAGACTCATAGTGTGTCTCAACTTCCCCGCTCTCTGCAGGGGAAGGAGAATGAGATACAGAGCTCCAGGATGCGGAAGCACCTGAGGGCCTGGGTGACACAGTGCGAATCCGCTTTCCACGCGTCTGTCTAGTGCGAGCGCAGCCCCTGCAGGCCGAAGGCTCCTGAGACCCCGAGGCCCTCTCCGAGACAGATGGGCTGCTGGCCCTAACTGCCGGGGTCTGAAGGGATTTGATTGCTTCAGTAAGGGACGCTATAGATTGCGACAAGGACGTGACTCATTCCGGCGGCGCTGCCCCAGAATCCTGAGGGGCAGGGGCCGGAGGGATTGCTGGGGAGCTGGCAGGGTGGGGGCTCCTGTGCGCGTTCAGAGTCACAGGCCTCGCAGCGGCGATTACTCTGGGCGTGCGGGAATGGGGCACGACAATCTACACAACCGGTAAATAGCACCGTGTGAGACTTAACTCTTCTAGACATAGTGATCCGTAAACGCTATACCCAGGGCCAGAGACTGGGACAAAAAATACTGCTTCAGCCAGGTGGAGGGAGAAGCACTTACACCAGTCCTGTATCCCCAAGAATGTAGTGACAGATCCAGACACACGCTGCGGAGCAAAATGATGCTGCCTTTATCTTCTTCAGAGCCCCCTGAGCCGATATCAGGGGGCGGGACCGCCATACGGCGCTGCGGCCTGTAGTAGGCCTAAAGCCGGGACCTCAATTTTTTCCCCCTGAGAGGGTAAAGGCGGAACCGGAAGTGGATGCGCCGGAAGGGGAGGAGCCTAACGGTGCGGTCTGCTGGGCGGAAGCCCGGGCCCTGTGCTGCCCGGAAGATGTCCCCATGCTTTCTGGAGACCTGGCCCGCACCTGGAGATGACAGTGCGGCACTAGCCGCACCATAGCGCCGGCAGCACCGTAGCGCCGGCCGCATACAGAGACCCCACCACAGCGCCGCAGAAACGGCCGCCGAAAGAGAAAAATGGCGTCGGCAGCAAAGCAGCGCCGCAGCACAACCACCGGACACGGCGCAGGCGACGGACCCCTACCCATCCCCCCCCCCCCCCAACACTGGAGAGCCCCTGCCGTCGCAAGATGCCAGCAGCGTCAGGTAAAGCAACCTATAGCGCCCTGTCAGGAGCACCCCCCCCGTTAGATGCCAGCAGCAAGGGGGGAAGCAAAAAAGACGGTGCAGGAGCCCTATCTCCATTATCAAGGATAAGGAGAGGGACCGTCACACCACCCCATCTATCACCGCAGCAGAGCCGGGGTGTAGAAAATCGGGGGGAAACACGGACGTCTAAGGGCACCTGTACAGCCCAGGGTCTCAATACCTTAGGGTGGTCAGGGCCAAGTCCGGTGAAGAATCCCACGAAGCGGGGAAGGATACGTGGATATGGAATCACACGTGCTTGCCCGTTGATGGTTTGGGGAGATCGGACCATCAAAAGGATCCGTCACCCCTTCAATTCATAGCGTTGAAAATGGAGTCCAAAGGAACAGGACTCAGAGGTGTGCCTCCTTGAGACACTAAGCATAAACTGGAGTCTCTGGAAGCCAGTGTCAGGATGTATACGATGGAGGAGGAGCTAACTTTTTTTCACGTTTACTTAGTGTCAGCCTCCTGGCGGCAGAAGCATACACCCACAGTCCTGTGTCCCCCAATGAGGTGAAGGAGAAAACAGTGTCTGAATCACCGGGATAGGTTGAAGCGTTCCAGAGTTATAACCTCATAAAGAGACAGTGGTCAGAATTGTAAAAATTGGCCTGGTCATTAACGTGCAAACCACCCTTGGAGGTAAAGGGGTTAATTATTCACAATGGATGACCCCTGGAGATCTCACAGACCCAGTCAGATAAGCCAATATTAAAACATAACTTTTAATGACAAACTTTATGTAAAATTTTGTTTTACTATTATTAAAACACACAAAAGTGCCTGGTTAACCGCAATATTCCAGTGATATCCTTATCAATTTAATATAGTGATAAGTGATAAGGTATCGTGCCCTATCAGCTGGAGAGCAAATTTTATTTACATCAATTATAGCAACATAATATTTTCTCCCCTTTTGTTTATATACCAGTCATGCAGATTTTTGCCCCAACATTATAACAGACTTATTCAATATAATATTTCCTGTGTGAACCTGAGAAAATGACTGCCCTTAAAGGGCTTTGAGTCTAGATGTTCTTATGTGTAATTACAATAACGACCCCCTATAACATTGGATCGAGCTACCACTCTGTTCAAATACAGTTTTCATTAAAATATTTGAATTATAGCAGTTACTAACAGCAATGTGCTATGTATTAAATGGAGCTATTGCTATTGTGAGGGAGGGTCAGGGCTGTTGTTATGGCAGAGGACACCGGGGCGCTTTTCCCCTTCATGCCATCACATGAAAATAATGTCCATTACTTTTCATACCTGTGGCTCCACTTTCTACGCAGTCAGGATCCTCTCTGCTCTGCTGTAGGTTCCCTAGAGACCGCACCGCACAAACAAACACACAGTCCATTTCAACATTCAAATGAACAACTTTACTGTTTTCTTTACCCAGCACATCCTTATTCTTCACAGTATTTACAACAGGTTTCACATTGCACAATTCTTCCATTTTCCCTGCACTTCTCTCTCTGTCACACAGCACGTACCCGGGTCGGAACATCTCACATGGTTCCTCAGCGTATTCCCTGCTCACCTGTACTACAATTAGACATTCCCTAGACTGTTTCACACCAGACATTAGAGTATCAGCCTCCAAAGTCAGTTGCCAGATGATGAGCGACCTGCCCATCTGTACTGTCTTTTGTGGTGACCCAGCGTCCTCCTGGTCCAAACTCACTGCATCTGAGATCCTCAGCCGTGTCGCCCCAGGTCTGAGGGCATCAGCCTATGCGATAAGTTGCCACCTGCATCCCCGTAGTGTCAATGCTGCGGTCTTAAGCTTCTTTTCCTGCTGCTGTTCTGGCCTACTACTATTCAGGCCTGGTGCTGCGGATGGCTGGACTTCCCCCTAAATCAACGTTGTGTTGTCACTTCTATCATCCTAGGCACTTAAGCCCGTGCAGGCGGATTGGGCACCCTGGTCCATCTGACTAGATTAAGGAAATGCTCCTGGCTTACCACACAGCAGACCCCTCCTACATTAACTATCTATAGTGTGGAAACCTATCTTTACTGAACATACTAGAATATCCCCATCTAGTGGCTAAAAATAGGCACTACACTCTCCCTAGCACTATCATTAATTCTATACATTATATACAATATACATATAGCAGCATAGAAAGCTTAAAGAAGTAGACTTTAAATCCGCTTACACTCTGTTTCCTTTTAAATTGATTGTCGCCAACCAAGGCATGAATAAACTTTTAATCTGTACAAATCATACTATGTGCAGGGAGGCAAACACATTCCACCGAGGTAGATAAACCATATTGGCTCAATGTGACCCAAGTCTCTACACCGTCGCATAAGAGTCTGTGCTCTTAAAAATAAATGCCAGGCTCACAGTCCTCCAGGTGAAGTCCACTGCTTTGCAAACTACAGTCTCATACACCGGACCCAAACATGAATAACAAGGTGACCCATCCATGGGGTCTACAGTTCTTTGGGGGTGACATCCCCCCATCCTTTGTGGGAAACACAGTCCCGAGAATTAATACCAAACATATGTACAATCACGAGACCTATTCATTAGGTCAACAGTCCTTAAAGGGAAAGGTGTCCTCCTCCCTTTCAACTGAGTATTGCCCTTGAATGCCGGGTACACTGCCTGTCCTAGAAACAGTCCATTACTGCAGTCGCACATATGTCAGGGAGGCCGTCCGGCCATACTACATCTGACTCTGGGATGCTCCAGGGCTCCTTTGCCCATGAGATGCGTAACAGTCCCGCTGTATTAGTTTTAATATGGTGCAATGAGCACAACTTTAGCAAAGGAGTAATACCTCTGAAACGGCATCCACTTAACAGAGTCACATATCCCATGCTTCACTCCACATCGGGATCTGTGTCTGTACTCCATTAGATGACCCTACAGCCGGAAATATTGTTTCCTCCTGCCACCATGACAGGAGAGGTGCAAAACCTGGTCATACAGTGACTGGGAAACAGGAGACCAATTGAGCCTGTTCCAGGCCCGCATATAACTCAAGGTGATAACGTGACAGGCCGAGAGGCATGGGACAGCTACGCAGGGGCTCGCTACCCACGTTGGGAGGCAGAGTGACAAACCGGGCATCTGGGATGAGGGTCCGGGGCACGGACTAGCCTTCCGTAGACTAGGGCCAAGGTGCATTCACAGCTTCCAGTTCCTGCAGCTTGGCCGTGCCCATCCTGCGAACGTGGGATCCTACCGCGGACACAGCTGCACACTCGGGCTCCCGAGACCGAAGCTCCGGCTCGACCTTAAATTCTGGTGTGGGCTCCTCCAAGGTAGTCGCTGTTTCCGATCCCTGCTGAGACTGAAGCACTGACTCCGGGCGAAGAGGTTCCAGCTCCCGATGATGTTCCTGCTCCGGTAGCCACCGGCAGAGCTGTTCCACAGGTACAGGGAACCGGTCGATCCGGACTTAATCTGTGAAACCTCTCAGTCTTCCAGGTAGTGTCTTTTCCTCCTCCGTCTGTCACAATCTCCATTCAATGTGGCCTAGGCTGCCGCAGCTGCACACAAGATTTTTTCTCTGGACTCCAACCGTTTCAAGGTTGGGTCTCCTCTGGCTACTCCCCCCATTTCTCTGCCTTGGGTGGTAGAGGGCGAGGTCTCTTTCTTTTCATCCGCGCCCACCATGGGCGGAACGAAGGGCACTGCTGGTCAGATTTTTGCGCCATCTCTGTGTTGTCATGCCCACGAAGGTTGTCAACATGGTGGTTGTTTTCCATTTTGGCGCCAACCTTCACCGTCTTCATGGCCGCCAACCTGGACACATGCAAAGTATCAGTCACAGTTAAGGTTTTAGACATGTCCAATACATCAGTCACATTAGTTTTTTCAGCAATATCCATGGCATCTTTATCCTTACTATTTCTGGTCACATTTAAGTAATCAGCATTTTCTTTCTTCCCGGATTCTCCGCATTACAATGTATAGGCATCCAGCCAACTACACCAAGTGTGAGTGAGGGCCAGGGCCGTAGTCATGGCCAAGGACACCAGGGCGTTTTTGCCCTGGCCTCCCAATCAAATGAAAATAGTGTCCATTACTTTGCATACCTGGGGCTCCACTTTCTACGCCATCAGGGTCCTCTCCGCTCTGCTGTAGGCTCCCTAGAGACGGCTCCGCACAAGTAAAGACACAGTCCATTTCAACTTTCAAATGAACAATTTTACTGTTTTCTTTATGCAGCACATCCATGTTCTTCACAGCATTTACAACAGGTTTCACACTGCACATTTCTACCTATTTCCCTGCACTTCTCTCTCTGTCACTCAGCATGTACCCGGGTCGGACCATCTCACATGGTTCCTCAGCATCCTCCCTGTTCAGCTCTGCTACAGTTAGACCTTCCCAAGTCTGTTTCGCCCTAGACATGAGAGCATCAGCCTCCAAAGTCAGTTGCCCCATGGTGAGCGGCCTGCCCATCTGTACTGTCTCTTGTGGTGACACAGCACCCTCCTGGTCCAAACTCACTGCATCTGAGATTCCCTCAGCCATTTCGCAACGGATATGAGGGCATCAGCCCATGTGATAAGTTGCCACATTATGGAGCCACCTGCATCCCCGTACTGTCACTGCTGCTGACTTAAGCTTCTTTTCCTGCTGCTGTTCTGGCCTACTACTAATCAGGTCTTGTGCTGCAGATGGCCGGGCTTCTCCCTTAATCAACATTGTGTGGTCACTGCTATCATCCCGGGCACTTAAGCCTGTGCAGGCAGCTTAGGAACCCTGGCTCACTAACTAAATTAAGGAAATGTTCCTGGCTTACGACATAGCAGACCCCTCCTACATTAACTTTCTATAGTGTGGAAACCTATCCTTACTAAAGGAACTAGAATGCCCCCCCATCTAGTGATTAAAAATAACATTAATTCAATACATGATATACAATATACATATAGCAGCATGGAAATCTTAAATGGGTAGACTTTACATCTCCTTACACTATAACAAATTTATTATCTATTTTTCATTGGACATTAGATTGTGACAAATTTTTGACAGCAACACACTATTTTAGTTGGAGCTATCAATGTAACTAGTATTAAAGTGCCCTCCTGTAGGATATCAATAGAAAGCACATAAGCATCACAGCTCTCTTGAGCCAACACAGGCTAAAAAGAAACATACAGTGCTCTTCAATATAGAACCGCAGATCCAAGCCAGGATCTACACCGGATAAATCAATTATTAAATGTATGAATCCGGTGCAATGTATTACTGTCAAAAATTTGTCACCATCTAATGTCCAAAGACAATAGATAATAAATCTGTTATAGCAATAGCTCCACTTAATACACATGACATTGCTCCTAGTAACTGCTATAATTCCAATGTTTATTGAAAACTGTATTTGAACTAACAGAGTGGTAGCTCGATCCAATGTTATAGGGGGTAGCTACTGTTAATACACATAAGATCATCTAGACTCAAAGCCCTTTAAGGGCAGTCATCTTCTCAGGTTCACACAGGAAATATTATATTGAGTAAGTCTGTTATAATGTGGGGGCAAACACCTGAATGACAGTGTCACGGGGCTACCGCGACAGAGAGGTTCCAGAGAACCGCAGCGCTCTAGGCCTCATTCACACACTGTGAACAGAAGCTCTTCACCTATATTCTGACCTGGCTGCTTTGTGCCAGCAGTGTAGGAGTTAACCTTATTGTTGAGAGCTGGGTCTCTCTCAGCTGAACTGGATTTTGCAATCTCATCCTCTATATAGACCCAGTCCTGACTTCAGCTATTGTCAGTGATCAGTTCTGCTGCCTGGCTGGAGGTTGATGGAGAGAGGTGTTGGTGGTTTATTTACAGAGTTTGGTGTCTGCAGTTTTAGTTGCATGTTAAACCTGCTTTCCTTCCTAAGTTTATTCCTTCCCTTCCCTTCTCTGTTTCCTCTGTGGTTGTGTGAGCATTTGGTGAGTTTGAATCTTTTAGTTACCTTGTCTGTTTACCCTGTTATTTATTGTATTATTACACGGGTGCACTCCACCTCCTTTGGGGGGAGAGGGGGCCACTCATAGGGCCTGCACAGGAGACAGGGATACGCTCGCGGCTCGGGCCTCCTAACCTTCATAGGTACCCCTGAGATAAGGGAAAGCCAGGGCCCCATTAAAGTGGTAGGGTCAGGTGCGGGTCCCAGTACGCCGTCCTGCCCGTTTAACGCCGCTTACGGCATGACAGACATTATATAAACAAAAGGGGAGAAAATATTATTTTGCTATAATTGATTTAAATAAAATTTGCTCTCCAGTTGATAAGCGATAAGGTATCATACCCTATCACAATCTATTAGATTGTCTACCATCTGTGCTGAAACCGCATATATCAATAAAGATATCACTGGAATATTGCGGTTGACCATTCACTTTTGTGTGTTTTAATAATAGTAAAACACAATTTTACATAAAATTTGTCATTAAAAAGTTATGTTTTAATATTAATTTTTATTTACTCCAATTGGATTAGTCAGTGAAAATTTAGAATTATTTCTTTTAGGAGAAATTACAAATATTAGTTCTCGGAGAAACTACCCAGGCGCTTGATCTGTCAATCACAATACTCAGACCTCAGCCTCAGATTTGGCAGCAGAGCTGTCAATCCTGAGAGCTCAGCCAGCCCTCGATCCCATAGGGCAGCAGAGCTGTCATTCAGAGCATCCATAGAACACCGTGAGTGGTGGAATCGTGGCAGATTTAATAAGCATGTAAATCTGTCTTCAATTCAGCAGCCTAAACAGTTATACTTACTTTTATCTGATGATAGATGAGTCGAGTCATATTAAGATTTAGTGCATTCAGAGCCTTTGGCCTATTTAAAGTAATCACTCCGGAGCAACCATGTTTTGCCAGCAGGACCTCTGAATCTGAAGCTCTGTGGCCGGACATATACTGCAAAAAAGAAAACAACAAAAATTAATACTTTTAATAATTCTAAAACTCTCAGCGCTACATGAGGCAAATGTCCATCACAAGCTCTTGAAAACTAGTATTCCATGACAGATATACATGTCATGCCGAGTCAGGAGCTTATACACAAAACACAAGTTACTGCTGACACTATGGGACATGCCATTTAATCTATAGGGAATCTATCAGGTCCCCCATGCCCTCCAACCCATCAGCATTTGTGTATTTATTGCTATATTCCCTGCCTAACCAGCCCTTTATCCTGTTACAACAAGTTAAAGAAACATGTCACTCCGTAACCTCAGGTGGGGTGTAAGGTTCTCAGTCTCTTTGCTATATCTGCTGTTATTTTCTGTTATTGAAACCTAGCTTTTCCGTTGTCCATTTTGCTTTGTCCTGCTGCAGCTATCTTGCACTGAGTCAGTATGGAGCTTCTATGTCACGCTCACGCACTGACTGGTGGGCGTGAGCTCGGGGGGTTTGTGGACCCACTGTGCTACGAACCAGACTACACTGGAAGGGGCGTGACTATGACAGCTGCCTTGGTTTTCACTGGAGCCTCTGATGGTGAGGTCAGGCTTGTGCGGCAGGCAGCTGCCAGGTGCTACTCCAGGGTGATGTCTGGCTGTGGCTGCTGTTCCCACTTGGGAAACCGTAACACCAGGATTGGTGTGGGCATCAGGCAGGACTAGCAGATGAGCACGGATGAAACTCAGACGAGTAGGCTGGCACTGCTGAGACACAGAGTTGGCAGAGACACAGGACAGACAGGAACGACAGAGACACAAAGCTGGCAGGCACGGCAGAGACACAGGGCTGGCAGGTACGGCAGAGATACAGGGCTGGCATGTACGGCAGAGACAGAGGGCAGATTGGTGTGGTATATGAAGAAACAGGTAGGGACCTGTTCACACAGGAGGTGAAGGTAAGGAAACAAGCAGGAAGGAATGAAGTATAAAGGAACAGGTTGGGACCTGTTCACACAGGATGAGAACCGCAAGGCTTTGGATAGGAAAGGTAAAGGAGCAGGAGATGGAGTAGCAACAGAAGCTAAGCAGAGTGGAACCGCAAGGAATGCGGAGAGGAGCTGCAGCAAGAGGTTTCTGCAGCAGCAAAAGCTAAGCACAGCAGAACCGCAAGGAATGTGGAGAGGAGCTGCAGCAAAAGGTCTCTGCAGCAGCAGAGCAGAGTAGAACGGAGCAGAACCGCAGGAGTGCGGAGCAGAGGCAAAGCTGCAAGAGAGCGGAGCCCAGGCAAAATCACAAGAGTTCAGAGCAGGCAGAACCGCAAGAGTGCGGAGCATAAGCAGACTGATAACACAAGGAAAGACACAGCAGGGAAGGAAGCCACAGACAAAGAGACAGATATAGGACTAAGTTCAGACAAGGTAATGGACCAAGAACAGAGAGACAGGGACCAGGATATACAGCCTCCTGGAGGGCAGACAAACAAGATCAAGGCAAGGAGAAAAGCCTCTAGAGAGGGAGTAACACAGAGCAAGGCCTGGCAACTCAGAAGCTAAACACAAACTGAGCTAACACATTGCACAGGCCCAGTGCACTGGGTGGAGCTGCACTAAATACTGGAGGCCTCTTGGTAATTGGTCAGGAACAGATTAGACAGGTGTGCCTGATTCCTATAAGAACCAGAGTTCAAGCGCCGCCCTAAATGCACACAGCCAGGAAGCAAGCAGAGAGCAGAGGCACAGAATATGGAACTGGCAAGAAACAGAAACCACAACATGACCTGGAGCAGTGGGTAAGATAGTGTGAGAGATGAGAGGCCATGCCGTGATGCCAGCAGAGTTGTTACATTTTATGGTCCGCCCTGTTCTCTGCCTCTTGCCTTTTTAAGCAGCCTCAGCTGTTCAAGCAGGGCTTCTGAATCATGTCTGCAGCTAGCCTGTGACCTGGCTCCTGGAAGTCTTGGACTTAGTATTTCAGCCACCTCCTACTGTGGGTCTCTGGGACACTTTTAGACACTGGAACCCTGCTGCCTGCTAATCAACATTTGCAAGGGAAGTAACAGAGACTAAACCTGTTTTGTGCTTAATGCTCAACTTAAAGGAAACCTGTCACCCCCAAAATCGAAGGTGAGCTAAGCCCACCGGCATCAGGGGCTTATCTACAGCATTCTGTAATGCTGTAGATAAGCCCCCTGATGTAACCTGAAAGATAGGAAAAAGAAGTTAGATTATACTCACCCAGGGGTGGTCCAGATATGGTCCAGTCCGATGGGCATCATGGTCCGACGCCTAGCCCTCAGGATACATCAGAGGGCTTATCTACAGCATTACAGAATGCTGTAGATAAGCCCCTGATGCCGGTGGGCTTAGCTCACCTTCGATTTTGGGGGTGACAGGTTCCTTTAAGGTTTACTCTGGCCTGCCATGCCCCCTGCCGTGTTTCCTGCCTCTGTACCTGCAATTGTGTAAAACCTTTTTGTCTGTGGAATACTTGTATGAAGTAATACAAGCAAGTCGTAACCAAACCTGTGTCTCCTGTGTTTTCCTCGCACCCAATCACAAGACTCTAAATAGACTGCGTACATTACATCACAAGATTTCTGCTGGGTCTGAGAACACAGAGTCTGCTGTGGACCGTGTACCCGTTTATACATTCTGTGATGACAGTGGTTGTGACTTCTCACAACCATTTCAGGTGAACGCATTTCCTTCTTTCCAGTCAGGTGTGTTACCACGGGTAAACACTATTGTGCACCTTTTTTTCTTTTCCAGCACTTCTGCCTTAAAGGATCTGGGAAGATGGAGGCTCGCGTAAAGAACTTGTGTGGAATTACAGATACAATAATTGCGGATATACAGGTTTTAAAGACATACTTTGCAAGTCTGCAGGATCTTAATCACAATCTGCAAGTTTTCGGACAAAATACTCAGGATTTACAAGCCAGGATTGAGGCTCTGGAAAAACGAGTCCAGGCACCAGCCCTACCCTCAGGTTTTGGGATTCCCAAGTTACCCCATTTTCATTTTGGCAGTGAGCGTAAAAAATGTAGGGGGTTTATTAACCAATGCCAACTGTTTTTCTCTGCAAATGCTTTGCAATTTACCTTGGAACAATCCAGAGTGCTTACTATAATCTTGCTGCTCCAACAAAGCTCTGATGTGGGCAAACCCTCTGACTGAGACTGAGGATGAATGTTTGAATAATCTTGATGCTTTAATTTCAGCCATGGGGCAGGTGTTTGATGACCCTAACGGACATGCGACAGCTGAAGCAGCCATGTTGACTTTGTGCAAAGGTAAGCACTCAGTAGCTGAATATGCCTTGGATTTCAAGAGATGGGCCCTCGATACCACTTGGGACACAGATCAGTCAAAAAATCTATTTTCCTGGAAAGGGTTGTCTCCCATGATTAAGGATGAACTTGCTCGTGCTGACCCTCCCACTGAGTTAGGTTACTTTTTTGATTCAAATAAATTTTTATTAAGAATAACAAGATAAATGACATGTTACATTCTCATTTTCAATACAAAGCTTTTTTCCCCCCTTCAAACATTCCCCTTCAATCCCACCACCCCCCAACCCCACCCAACAAAGCAGCTCACCTTGCTTAGCACTTCCATCATTAGACCAATATACTATCTAATCCCTCGGCCAATAATATAAGCCACATTTAACATTACCATTAATTAGGAACCTTAATTAACTCTCCCTCTATAATACCCCTATCCCATAGCAATCCACGGAGACCACATTTTATAGAACATTTCGATTTTCCCTCTTTTTTTATAAAACCCCTTTTCCAGTGTCAGGCCCTGCTTCACATACTGGAGGAACTCTCCTCTTGACGGCGGTTCTTCCCTAATCCAATTTCGAGCTATTACCTTCCTAGCCATGTATAACAATCTGGCAATAGCTATCTTTAGGTTGTTATCCACTCCAATCTCATCCACACATCCCAACAAGAGTAAAGGCCCCGTCATACATAGCGAGATCGCTAGCGAGATCGCTGCTGAGTCACAAGTTTTGTGACGCAACAGCGATCTCAGTAGCGATCTCGCTATGTGTGACACGTACCAGCGATCAGGCCCCTGCTGTGAGATCGCTGGTCGTGTCGGAATGGCCTGGGCCATTTTTTGATCGTTGAGGTCCCGCTGACATCGCTGAATCGGCGTGTGTGACGCCGATTCAGCGATGTCTTCGCTGGTAACCAGGGTAAACATCAGGTAACTAAGCGCTTAGTAACCCGATGTTTACCCTGGTTACCATCGTTAAAGTAAAAAAAACAAACGCTACATACTTACCTACCGCTGTCTGTCCCCGGCGCTCTGCTTCTCTGGTCTGTCTGTGAGCGCCGGTCAGCCGGAAAGCAGAGCGGTGACGTCACCGCTCTGCTTTCCGGCCGCTGTGCTCACAGCCAGACCAGAGGGGCTTCAGGAAAATGGCCGCGGGATGCCGCGCGTGCGCAGAAGAGATTGCGGCGGCCATTTTCCCAAAGCCGAGATGCAAACTTGGCTTTGGGAAAATGGCCACCGCGATCTCTTCTGCGCACGCGCGGCATCCCGCTGCCATTTTCCTGAAGCCCCGTGCAGCAGAGCACTCCATCTGCGCACGCGTGGCCCCAGGAAGATGGCCGCCCCCACCGATGACAGGGGGTAATAGCGCAGATCGCGCGCTGCTTCTTAACGTGCGCGCAGTGGATTCGTCACTGCGACATGCGCACACCACTACGCCACCAACGGAAAGCTGGGGAAGAAAAGAGCGATGTCACCACGCCCACCTGACCTGACCAGCCTGATTGACAGGCGAAAACGGCGACTTTGGTAACGTATTTCGCAGCATAGGTGGGGAATCAGGGTACACTACATACACTATTGTAACGCACAGGCCCTATTTAACAGTATTTATATCTCAATCTGAAAAAACGGGGTGACAGGTTCCCTTTAAATTATTGTCCGGAGCAGGAATACCCTTTGGTAAGATCTACCCTCTGGCAGTGCCTTAACTAAAGGCTTTGAAGGGCTATATTGATGAAAATCTAGCCAAGGGCGTCATACACTACTCCATCTCCTGCAGGTACACCCATCTTCTATGTGAAGAAAAAAAAGATGGATCTCTTAGACTCTGCATAGATTATTAGGAACTCAATAAGGTTACTATTAGAAACAGTTATCCATTGCCATTAATCCCTGAGTTATTAGAGAGAGTACGGCTCACTGGAATCTTTTCTTAAAAATTTTATTTTGTAATCTCATATAGGCTAGGATCGAGAAATTGAATGGCGGATGCACTCTCTAGGATCCATTCAACGGAAACCCGTCCATGTACTCCTCCTAAGACTATTCTTCCTGATTCTAGATTCCTAGGAGTGATTCATAATCAAGACCTACTTTAGGACTTTGCTGGCACAACCTCCTAGGGACGTAAGTCTTTTCTATAAAATGGTGTGTGGATTCAGGGGTGACGTCTGTATATACCTGAAACGGTCAGATTGAGAGTATTGCAACTCATCCACGATTCTAAGATAGCTGGGCATAGAGGAGTTCTAAAGACACAAGAATTTCTTTCTCGTTTCTTTTGGTGTCGAACTTACAGAAAAGACGTTCTAAACTATGTCACTTAATGCGAAGTTTGTGCGAGATGCAAGACACCATGTTCCTCGCCAATGGGTCTATTGTAACCCCTACCCACCCCATCCCATACGTGGGGATCCATTTCCATGGATTTCATTGTGGAGTTGCCAACCTCTCAAGGGAATAACACCATTTTAGTGGTGGTTTATCGGTTAACAAAGGCGGCTCATTTTATTCCCTGTGTTGGCTTACCCAATGCTAAACAGACATCAGATTTAATGTTTCAAAATGTGTTTCACTTGCATGGAGTACCGGATGAGGTCATTTCTGATCGAGGGGTGCGATTCACTTCAAGGTTTTAGCAGAATTTCTGTGCTGCATTGGACGTTAAAATAAACCTTTCTTCTGCTTTCCATCCCCAGACAAACAGAACGGACCAATCAGACCCTGGAGCAGTATCTCCGCTGCTTTATCTGCCACCTACAGAATGATTGGGTGGATTCAATTCCAATGGCCGAGTTCTCCTATAATAACTCTCAGAGAGCCCTGGACAGGAGCGATCTCTACTTCTGTTCTCTGAATCTCTCGGCTTGGAAAGAGGGGGTCAGCCAAGCAGCATTCTAGAATTTGAAGAAGAGGTAGTATGCAGTGATGCACAACAAGCTTTGTCTCTCTGAATCTGAAGAGGCAGGTGGGCCAGTGACTATGGTCAGCACACCTCAGTACGCATCTTATGATGAGACTCAGGTGCTACTTTCTGGTGCGTACTGTGCTGTCGAGACTACCCAGGAAAAGCAGTTGGTGGAAGAGGGTAGTGTAGATGATGAGATCCTTGACCCATCATGGCGTGAGGTACAGGAAGGTGGTGGGAGCAGCTCTGAGGAAGAGATTCCCCGAACGGACAAAAAAGGAGGGAGAGGGAGGGGGCAGACTGGGTTGCCTGTAGCCTCCACTTCGGCACCCATTAGGAGCATGCATCTTCCAAAACGGGTGCTCCCAAGACTTGCAGTGCCTGGTCCTTTTTTGAGACAGTTGCAGATGGCATTTGCTTTGTCAAATGCAAGCTGTGTAATCAGAAAGTGAAAAGAGGGAAAAGTGTCAGCAACCTCAATACCACAAATACGTGGAAACATGTGCGGACCAAGCACGTGGTGGAGTTACAAAGACACACTGAAGACCTAGGCCAACCTACAGTGCCACCTACCACCTCTTAAGCTCATGCTGTAGCCTCTTCCTCCAGCTCACACACAGCTGGTTCGGTTTAATCACAGGATCGCCATGGAGGAACCTCTGGCACTGTTGTACAGAGACACAGTATCTTCCAACCCACAGCACCACATTCCCTGTCATCCTCACACTCCCAGGCCAGTCTACAGCCATTGGTAGCACAGGCATGATAGAAAAGGCGCCAATACTCTGCAAACCACCCCCAAGCACAGGCTCGAAATGCTGGCATTGAAAAACTACTGTCCCTTGAAATGCTATCATTCAGGCTGGTGGAGACTGACACTTTCCGTAACGTCAAGGCATTGGCAGTCCCACAATACAACGTGCCCAGCCGCTTTTATTTCAGCAGGCAAGCCGTCCCTACCCTGCAAAAGCATGTGGAGGGAAAAATTAAACATGTGCTACTAAACGCCGTCAGTAGCAAGGCCCACCTGACCACCGATGTGTTGACCAGTAAGAATGGACAGGGACGACACCTTTCCCTCACTGCCCATTGGGTAAATGTTGTTGAGCCGGGTACAGATCTTGAGAGTGGCGCTGTACGTGTTCTGCCAACTCCAAGGATTGCAGAAATCCAGTCTGTTCACATTGACTCCTTCTCATACTCCAGTTCCTCTGAATCAGCGCTGCAGGAGCCGTCACGGTCTACGCTTAACTGTTACGACCGATATGAGCACAGCCGTGGCCAAGCGTCAACAGACCGTATTGAAATTAATTTCTTTGGGGAATCGAAGCCACACAGCGCAGTAGCTCTGGAATGCCATCAAGCAGCAGAGCGACATGTGGTTTGTGCCAGCGAATCTCCAGCCAGGCATAGTAGTATGTGACAATGGCCGAAATCTGGTGGCAGCTCTGGGCCTAGGCAACCTCACTCATATCCCATGTCTGGCACATGCGCTCAACTTGGTCGTGCAGAGTTTTTTGAGGGACTATCCGGATCTTGATGCACCACTGCACAAGGTCCGCATAGAGTGTGCTCACTTGCGGCGTTCCAGCAAGGCAAGATCACGCATTGCAGCTCTGCTGCGCCGATTCCGCCATTCCGGAACATCGCATCATATTTGACCTACCCACCAGGTGGAATTCAACGTTACATATGTTGGAGAGGTTGTGTGAGCAACAGGCAGCAGTAATGGAGTACCAGCTGCATCAGGCGCAAAGAAGTCACACTGCACGACGTTCACACTTCACCACCACTGAATGGGCCCCTATGAAAGACATCTGCCACGTTTTGCATGCCTTCGATGATTCCACGCGGATGGTGAGTGCAGAAGATGCACTAGTCAGCATGACTATCCCCCTTATCTGCCTGCTTGAAAAAAACACTGCAAGCACTAAGGGAGGTGGTTTTGGAAGAGGTGGAGAATGAGGAGTCACAATGGCCATCATCTTCTGGACAGTCTGCACAACATGGTTCCTCACAAAGGCCTAGGCAGGGGACACTTTGTGAGGAGGACGAGGAGGAGTCCATGGAGGAGGAGGAAGACATCTGTCCAGAGGAGGGAGGTACACAATGATCTAGTAGTCCGTATGTAGAGCGAGGCTAGGGTGATGCAGAGCAGGCAGAGATCACGCCTCAAACAGGGGACAACATTTCTGGGCCAGTTGGCAGTCTGCAGCACATGGTTGATTTCATGCTGCAGTGCCTGAGAAACGATTGCCACATTGCCCACATTCTCAACATGGCTAATTATTAAGTATCCACCCTCCTAGATCCTCGCTATCGGGACAACTTACAAAGCCTCATAACACGGTTGAACAGGGAGCGTAAAATGCGGGAGTACCAAAACGCACTGGTGCATTCCATCATGTTCTCCATTCCACCCGAGAGCAGTGCTGCTAGTGCTTTACAAAGCAGCTCAGTGTGTCGAGGCAGTGGAGGAAGCTCTGCACAAAGAGGGAGCACAAGGTAAGACCAGTATGGCTCAAATGTGGCAAAGTTTTGTGTCACCACCACAAACGTCTACACCATCACTGACGGCTCCAGTCAGCAGGAGGCAACGTTTCTGTCAGATGGTGACAGACTACATGTCTTGCCCTCTCAGTGTACTCCCAGACGGCTCTTCCCCCTTCAAGTTTTGGGTCTCTAAGCTGGATACATGGCCAGAGCTTAGCCAGTATGCATTGGAGGTGCTGGCTTGCCCTGCTGCTAGTGTATTATCGGAACGTGTCTTTAGTGCCGCAGGTGGTGTCCAGTCATGGACAAAAATTGAGAATGAGACAAATATTAATTTTTCCTAAGTCTACTGCTTCATTTTTTTCTAATGGCAATTTGCATATACTCCTGAATGTCAGAGTGATCAGCTTAACAGCAATTACTGTACTTGCAAAGTCAATATTTGCCCAGAAAATGAACTTTAACCCCCAAAACATTTCAACAGCATTGTAGTCCTGCCTTAAAAGGAGCAGCTAACATCGTTTTAGTGATTGATCCATTAACACAGGTGTGGGTGTTGATGAGGACAGGGCTGGCGATCAGTCATGATTAAGCAAGAATGACATCACTGGACACTTTAAAAGGAGGCTTGTGCTTGGTATCATTGTTTCTCTTCAGTTAACCATGGTTATCTCTAAAGAAACACGTGCAGCCATCATTGCACTGCACAAAAATAGACTAACAGGGAAGAGTATCGCAGCTACAAAGATTGCACCTCAGTCAACAATCTATCGCATCATCAAGAACTTCAAGGAGAGAGCTTCCATTGTTGTCAAAATGGCTCCAGGGCGCCCAAGAAAGACCAGCAAGCGCCAGGACCGTATCTTAAAACTGTTTCAGCTGCGGGATCGGACTACCAGCAGTGCCGAGCTTGCTCAGGAATGGCAGCAGGCTGGTGTGAGTGCTTCTGCATGCACTGTGAGGCGGAGACTCTTTGAGCAAGGCCTGGTTTCAAGGAGGGCAGCAAAGAAGCCACTTCTCTCCAGAAAAAACATCAGGGACCGACTGATATTCTGCAAAAGGTAGAGGGAGTGGACTGCTGAGGACTGGGGCAAAGTCATTTTCTCTGATGAATCCCCTTTTCGATTGTTGAGACATCTGAAAACAGCTGATTCGGAGAAGAAGAGGTGAGCGCTACCACCAGTCTTGTCTTATGCCAACTGTAAAGCATCCTGAAACCATTCATGTGTGGGGTTGCTTCTCAGCCAAGGGAATCGGCTCACTCACAGTTATAGCTTAATGTTTTAGAAAAAATAGTTGTTCTTTTTGCAACAGCTATTTCAGTTTCATATATGTAATAACTGTTGGACACAGTAGTGTTTCTGCCTTGAAATGAGGTTTATTGTACTAACAGAAAATGTGCAATCTGCATTCAAACAAAATTTGACAGGTGCTTAAGTATGGGCACCCTTATAATTTTCTTGTTTTAAATACTCCTACCTACTTTTTACTGACTTACTAAAGCACTTTTTTTTGTTTTCTAACCTCATTGAGCTTTGAACTTCATAGCCAGGTGTATGCAATCATGAGAAAAGCTACTTAAAGTGGCCACTTGCAAGTTGTTCTCATGTTTGAATCTCCTCTGAAGAGTGGCATCATGGGCTCCTGAAAACAAGTGTCTAATGATCTGAAAACAAAGATTATTCAACATAGTTGTTCAGGGGAAGGATACAAAAAGCTGTCTCAGAGATTTAACCTGTCAATTTCCACTGTGAGGAACGTAGTAAGGAGATGGAAGAACACAGGTACAGTTCTTGTTAATACCAGAAGTGGCAGGCCAAGAAAAACATCAGAAAGGCAGAGAAGAATGGTGAGATCAGTCAAGGACAATCCTCAGACCACCTCCAGAGAGTTGCAGCATCAACTTGCTGCAGATAGTGTCACTGTGCATCAGTCAACTATACAACACACTTTGCACAAGGAGAAGGTGTATGGGAGAGTGATGTGAAAGAAGCAGTTTCTGCAGGCACGCCACAAACAGAGTCGGCTGAGGTATGCAAAAGCACATTGGGAGAAACCAATTTCTTTTTGGATTTTAGTCCTGTGTACTGATGAAACCAAGATTGAGTTGTTTGGTCATACAAAAAGGTGTTATGTATGGAGGCCAAAAAACACAGCATTCCAAGAAAAACACTTGCAACCCACAGTAAAATTTGGTGGAGGATCCATCATGCTTTGGGGCTGTGTGGCCAATGCCGGCACTGGGAATCTTGAAGTTGAGGGACGCATGGATTCCTCTCAGTATCAGCAGATTCTTGACAATGTTCATGAATGCTGTAGCAGCACATTCTCAGTGCTGGTTCCAGCTCTCATGGGGTTAATCAACAACTTCCTTTCTCCTGGCTTATTGTGCTCTAATACTACAAGTTATATGATGTATTGCACTGGCCTGTAAGCCCACACATAGCATACCCACTCCACAAAACACCCAAACCCCTCCCTCCTCTATCTTCAATCTGTGATGTCATTTCTGTCCAACCTCCTCTTTTACATTTGTCCAACCCACACTCCATTACACACAGTTACATAGATAGATAGATAGATAGATAGATAGATAGATAGATAGATAGATAGATATATGGATAGATATCTCTCTGTTGTATCTATCTACATATATATATATATATATATATATATATATATATATATATATATATATATATATATATATATAGTTATATACAGGGGCGTAACTACAACAGGTGCAGGGATTGCAATTGCACACAGGCCATGGAGCCTAGGGGGCCCTAACAGTCCCTTTGGCCTATAAAAAATACTAATGCTATTAAAAAGATTTAAAATATTTGGGGGGCCCCATTAGAGCTTTCGCATTGGGGCCCATGACATTCAAGTTACGCCACTGGATATATCCATATTTCTTAATTTACAATGTGTTTCAGTTAAAAAAAAAATGAAAAAAAAAAAAATAGGGGTGGGCTCCAGCACAAACTTCTGCGCTAGAGGGGGAACGCCGATGGCCAATATTTGTAGCCTGGGAAGGGAGGTAATACCCATGGCTCCTTCCCAGGCTATGAATATCAGCAAGCAACTGTCTGCATAGCCTTTACTGGAATTAAAAAAAGGGGGACCCCCAAAAAAATGACATGGAACCCCCCAATATTTTATAGCCAGAAAAGCTATGCAGACAGCTGCGGTGATATTCATAGCCTAGGAAGGGTCCATGGATATTGTCCCCCGCCCGGCTACAAATACCATCCCGCAGCCAGACCAGAAATAGCACATTTCTAAGATGTGCCAATTCCGGCACTTAGCCCCTCTCTTCCCAATTCTGTGTAGCGGTGGGATATGGGTAATAAGGAGTTAATGTCACCTTGCAATTGTAAGGTGACATTAAGCCCAGATAATAATGGAGAGGCGTCAAAAAGACACCTATCCATTATTAATCATATATTAATGAAAGAGTTAAAAAAACAGCCAGAAAAAAGTATTTTAATATTCTTAATTTCACCATACTTACAACCACGCCTAATTCCTGAGACACCCTCGATTGCCTGCAAAAAAAGTAAAAATAATAAACCAGCCGTATACTCCCTGTCCGCCGTAATCCAATTAATAACGAGTGTTTCACAACGATCTCCCCTATAGAACCGTGACATCAGGTGATGTCACTGGTCTATAGGGCCTCCCAGTGATGAACTGACAGGAGACAATGGCTCCTGCAGTGCATCACTGAGGTTACTGAAGTTGAGGCTCTCACTTTACAGCAATGCTGCGTGAGAATTAGGGTTAGGGATATGGGACCTCTTTCCTGGCAGTGGAGGGATACACAGAGGAGGATTACCCCCGCTGTCATTTCATTGCTGGTGCCCCTGTAGAGCGTATAAAAGTGGATAGGATCAGGCTCAATCACTGTTGGGTGCTCAGGGGTAAAAAGAAAAATATTTAGAATTGAGAGGTCTCAGTGGTTGATACCTTTTAATGGCTAACTGAAAAGATGGTAACAAATTGCAAGCTTTTGAGACCACGCAGGTCTCTTCATCAGGCAAAGACTAAAAGAAATTCTGAAGAATCACATATTTATGCACAACATAGCACAGAAGAAAAAAAAAAAAGAAAAAAAATGAAAAACCATGGATAAGACAGGTGACATGAAGCAGAATTACCATGAGTGAAACAGTTATGTCCATAAATATTGGGCCATTTCTTAGATAAGAATCGTTTTATTGTTCTCTGATTGGGGTCTGGTTCTGTTGTGATGACCCATCATAGTCTGAGGGGCGGGTTCCTTAGTTGATGTAAAAAGACATAAATCCGTGCGACACATTCATTCCTCCACTAAGGCTACGTTCACACTAGCGTTGCGCCGCCCTGCGTCGGCGACGCGACGCATGTAAAAACGCGCGCAAACGAGCGCAAAAACGCGCGCGTTTTGCGACGCGTGCGTCGTTTTTGACGAAAATCGGACGCACAGAAAATGCAACTTGTTGCATTTTCTTGCGTCGGAAACGACGCACGTGGCGAAAAACGCCACCCAAAAAACGCACGCGTCCCCTATGTTAAACATAGGGGCGCGTCGCCGCTGCGTCGCCGCTGCGTCGCCGACGCAACAGCGGCGCAACACTAATGTGAACGTAGCCTAAGACTGTCAAAGGTCGTCATCAGTTTATATTCCCAGACTCTTCTGTCTCTCTGAGATTTGAAGTTACCTTTTAACACAAGTAATTTAATGTCCATAATGTTATGATTTGGGAGACAAATGTATTGCCACAGGTAGATCCATTCTTTTTTTCTCTTATTGTGTTGCAGTGAGAATTCATTATTGTTCTAAGCTTTTGCCCTGTCTCCCCCACATGCAGACCCCAAGTTGGACATTTAGTACAAATAAGTATACCACATTAGATGTGATGCAGCTGAAAGTACCTGGGATCTTGTAGTCTTGATGTGAATTGTGTGATCTTTATCTTGTCCGTGGTCATTATAAATGGACAGGTTTTACATTTTTTCTGATTGCAAGGAAAGGTACCTGCAGCTGTTGGAGAGGACAGGGAGCTCTTGACAACGATGCTTCTTAGATTTGGGGGCTGCCTAAAATACAGTAGTGGGGGGGTCTGGAAAAAAGGATTCTAAGCCGGAATCTTTTTGTAGTAAAGGTTGTATTTTTCGTGCAGCTCCCCTTAGCACCTCCAGATTTGGATTGTAGGTAACTACTAGAGGTACCCGGTTATTTTCTTCTTTAGCTTTGTAATGTACCAGGTGATTCCTTGATATTCTGGTGGCTCTTGTGATCTGGTTTTCAATGGTTCTTGGATGTTAGCCCAGATTCAAAAAGGTCTTTCTGAGGCGACCAAGGTGTACATCCCTATCCATTGGGTTGGAGCATATACGATTGTATTTGATGGCTTGGCTGTAGATAATGGAATTTTTTTATGTGTTTTGGATGGAAACTGTCCCATTTAAGGTATGCTGGACGGTCGATTGGCTTCTGATACAGGGATGTCTCTATTTTATTGTTCTGCAGCTTAATTATGGTGTCCAAAAAGTTAATTTCAGTGAAGGAGTAGTTGAGTGTCAAGTTGATGGTAGGATGAAATTGATTAAACTGTTCATGGGACGTCTTTAGCTGTGGATCAGACTCAGACTCCATCCAGATGATTAAAATGTCATCAATGTAGCGGTAGTACGCCAGAGGCCTGATGGGACATGAGGACAAAAAGTTGCTTTTAAGCTTGGCCATATAAATATTTGCATACTGTGGGGCCATTTTACTTCCCATTGCTGTACCAGTCTCCTGTAGATAGAACTTCTTGTCAAATTCAAAGTAATTGTGGGTGAGGATGAATTTTATATGTTTCACCACAGAATGTGCATCAGTCCCTGTGTTTTCCAGGAAGAATTTGCAGGCATTTAATCCATCCTGGTGTGGGATATTGGAGTACAAAGATTCCACATCCATGGTGGCCAGGATGGTTCCTTCTGGTAGAGGACCTATTGCTGATAGTTTATTCAATAGGTCAGTTGTGTCCTGAATGAAGCTGGGTGTATCCTTTACCAGGGGTTTAAGAATACCCTCTACCCATCCAGATACCTGCTCAGTAAAGGGTGCCCACACATGAAATAATTGGTCTTCCTGGATTTCCAGATTTGTGGATTTTGGGAAGCATGTAGAATGTCCCTGTTCTTGGACTTTCTGGTATCAGGTCATTGGCTCTTATGAATTCGTCGGGCAGGCAAGATACCAACTTGTTTAGTTCCTTGTAATAGTCCTGTGTAAGATCCGACTCCAATTATTTTAGCAGCGTGTGTCCATAAGTTGTCTGTTTGCTTCCTTCATTTAGTCTGATGTGTTCATCATGACTATTGCACCTCCCTTGTCGGCAGGTTTGATGATGATTTCTTTGTTGGTTTTCAGAGACTGTATGGCCTTTCTCTCCTGGGCACTAATGTTGGATGCTTGTCTCCTGTTAGTATCTATGATGCTGGATTTTATCAAATGTCTGAAGGAGTCTATATAGTTATCCAAATGAGGGTTGCGTCCAGGTGGAGTTGTCCAGTCTGACCTCTTCTTTGTTGTTAGGATCCCTTTTCCTTCAGTCCAGGTGGGTTCTGAATCTTCTTTGTCATTGAAATATTCCCTCAAGCGCAGTCTCCTGAAAAAATGTTCCATATCACTGCAGAGTTCAGTTTTATCCAGGGCCTTAGCAGGACAAAATGAGAGTCCTCTGGAAAACACTGCCAGTTCCACTTTGTTGTGTTTATAATCTGAAAGATTAACCACAGTTAGATGCTTTTGTGTCTGGAATGGAGTGGTTGTCCAAGTTATCAGGCTTGGGCTTTGTTTTGTGTCTGCATAGAGTCCTGAATTGAGGCGCAATCTGCGCAGTTTTCTTTCCTTGATATGAATCAGAAAGGTCCGTAGTTTGCTGTAATATTGTTGTAATTTTTGCTCTGTGTCTTCTGTAAGCGTCTTCCTCAGAGTTTCAAATTGCCCTTGGACTTTACTCTTTATGCTGTAGCAGACATGCAAAAATGGTAGTTACTCACCGATAACGGTGTTTCTCTGAGCCCATGACGGCACCACGTAGAAAGGGGATCCGCCCACCAAGGACAGGAAACCTACAGATAAAAAGGTGGCACCTCTCTCCCGCATCAGTTGTTTACAGAGCATGAAGGGAATATCAGGTTAATAGTTAAAATGTTTCATCATCACTAAGACTTAATAGAGATACCGCGTGCTTATTGCTAAATATTTAACTACGCATTCATGATAGTGTGCACACCCACACGTGAAGGGAGGGAATGTATGGGTGCCGTCATGGGCTCAGAGAAACACAGTTATCGGTGAGTAACTACCATTTTCTGTGTCCCCCATGATGGCACCACGGAGAGAATTGCAGAGACTGTACATTAGGGAGGGACTACCACTTCCAGAACCCTTTTACCAAACGTAAGGTCTGAAGAAAAAGTTAAGTCCAACCGATAGTGCTTAAAGAAAGTTGAGGGTGAAGACCAAGTAGCTGCTCTACATATCTGGTCAATTGAAGTGCCAACTCTTTCTGCCCAGGAAGCCACCATTGCTCTAGTTGAATGAGCTTTAACCTCCCCTGGAACTGGCATCCCACTTGAGGTATACGAGAGGTTGATGGTATACCGGTGCTCAGGAAGGATATAATGGAACTAGAGAGAGTACAAAGGAGGGCAACAAAATTAATAAAGGGGATGGGAGAACTAAAATACCCAGATAGATTAGCGAAATTAGGATTATTTAGTCTAGAAAAAAGACGACTGAGGGGCGATCTAATAACCATGTATAAGTATATAAGGGGACAATACAAATATCTCGCTGAGGATCTGTTTATACCAAGGAAGGTGACGGGCACAAGGGGGCATTCTTTGCGTCTGGAGGAGAGAAGGTTTTTCCACCAACATAGAAGAGGATTCTTTACTGTTAGGGCAGTGAGAATCTGGAATTGCTTGCCTGAGGAGGTGGTGATGGCGAACTCAGTCGAGGGGTTCAAGAGAGGCCTGGATGTCTTCCTGGAGCAGAACAATATTGTATCATACAATTAGGTTCTGTAGAAGGACGTAGATCTGGGGATTTATTATGATGGAATATAGGCTGAACTGGATGGACAAATGTCTTTTTTCGGCCTTACTAACTATGTTACTATGTTACTATGTTACTATGATGGCATCTCTGATCCATCTTGCCAGTGTACCCTTGGAGGCTTTTTTGCCTTTTCGAGGGCCCTGAAAACACACAAAAAGAGATCTATCCTCCCTACACTCCCTAGTGGCTTACAGGTAATGGATAAGACACCTTCTAACATCCAATGTGTGTAATGTTTTTTCTCCTTCGTTCTTGGGGTTTGGACAGAAGGAGGGAAGGGAGATCTCTTGGGATCTATGGAACCGGGAAGCCACTTTTGGTAAATATGCCAGATGTTTTTAACACCCCCCTGTCATCTAGGATTTGTGTGAAGGGTGGGCCGGCTGACAGGGCTTGTATGTCACTAACCCTACGGGCTGAAGTAAGGGCTACCGAAAGGGAGGTTTTAAAAGGATAGGATCTTTAAGGGAAGTTCCTCTAAGGGCTCAAAGGGGGGTTTAGTTAGGGCTATGAGGACTAAGTTCAGGTCCCACTGAGGGGCCCTTCGTACGGGTAAAGGTCTAGATCTTTCTGCCGCCTTAACAAATCTGGAAACCCAATGATTCCTTGCTAGGTTGTAGTTAAACAGTGCCCCCAGTGCTGCAATGTGAACCTTAAGTGTGCTCGTTGCTAGCCCTTTCTCTAGCCTATTTTGCAAGAACTCTAATACAGCTTTAAGCGGGATTCCTTCAGACATTTTAGAGCCTGAGGAAGAGAGGAATTTCTTCCAGATTTTACCGTATTGCTTGGTGGTTGTTAGTTTCCTACTTTTCAGGAGGGTTGACACTAAACCTTGAGAAAAGCCTTTCTCTATCAATAACCCCCTTTCAAATTTCAAGCTGTCATATGTAGACTTGCTACCTGCGGATGTGTTACTGGTCCCAGGAATAGGAGATTGGGCAGATCTGGGAGTACCCAAGGATCTGTTACAGACATTCTACTGACCCAAGAAAACCAAGTCCTTTTCGGCCAGAAGGGGGCTATTAATAATACTCGGGCCCTGTCTTCCCTTATCTTCCTCAGAACTGCTGGTATCAATGCGATTGGCGGAAACGCATTAGCCAGTTTGTGATTCCAAGGAATTAGAAAGGCGTCTAACGCCACCGGGTTCCCTACTGGGTTTATGGAACAAAAGGTCGTCACCTTTCGATTCAGATTTTTCACAAAGAGATCTATAACAGGAGTTCCCCATTTCTCCGTGATCTGATTGAATATAGTTTGGTTCAGCTCCCATTCCCCTTGTCTTAAGCAGAACAGACTTAGGTAACTGCCTTGAGATTGTCCACCCCTTTTATGTGAAGTGCCGACAAGGATGCTAAATTGTTCTCAGCCATCTGCAAGATTGAGTGTGTCACTTCCATCAGTGGTTGAGAGTGGGTGCCCCCTGATGGTTCAGGTAGGCCACTACCACCCTGTTGTCTGAAAATATTCTTACATGATGTGAGCGAAGGTGGACCAGGAATTCTATAAGTGCAAATTTTACTGCTAGTAATTCCTTCATATTGGAGGATACTGATTTTAAGTCGTCTGACCATGTCCCCTGAGCCACTAGATCGTCTAGGTGAGCCCCCCAACCTATGGGACTTGCGTCTGTGGTTACCACTTTTGATATTGGGACTACCCATGGAAGGCCACGGCTCAGATAGCTCTCCTTTGTCCACCAATCTAGTCAGAGGGTTGTGTTTGACGAGAAGGTGAACTGACTCTCTAAATTTCCTCCCAGAGAAATTTCCTCTACCAGTATCTACCACTGAAGTTCCCTCGTATGTGCCTGGGCCCATTGGACGGCGGAAATGCAGGCTGTCATAGACCCCAGAAGGGACATTGCTCCTCGAAGCGATATAGCGGGGAGTTCGCTTGCCCGGGACACTAGCTCCACCATTTTTTGGATTTTCCCTTGGGGTAGGCGACACTCTTATGAGATGGAATCTAGCATAATGCCCAGATACTCCTGAATCTGACTCGGTGTTAACCTGGACTTTTCTAGATTTAGGAGCCAACCCAAGTTTTTTAATGAGTCCATGACTATTTCCAGCTGATTTTTGCAATGCTGGGGAGTGTTGCCGATCACCAGGAAATAGTCTAAGTATGGGATGATTAGGGTGTTTTGTTTTCTTAGATCTGCCATGACTTCTGCTATCAGTTTGGTCAACACCCTTGGGGCTATCGCGAGACCGAAAGGGAGAGCTGCAAACTGAAAATGCCTTACGACCCCCTCGATCTCGATCGCCACTCTGAGAAATTTTTGGAAGTCTCTGAATGGGGACATGGTAGTATGCGTCCTTTAGGTCTAATACTACCATGAAACAACGCGGAAACAACATTTTGACTGCTGTTTGTATTGTTTCCATTTTGAATGGTTCCACTATCAGGTGTTTGTTTAAATTTTTTAAATTGGTAAGTGTCCTAAAGGACCAGTCTGGTTTTTTCCTGAGAAAAACCGGGGAATAGAAGCCTTTCCCTCTTTCTCGGGGAGGGACTTCCAGAAGAACCCCTTTGCTTAGCAATGTTGCGACTTCCTGTTTCAGAGCTATTCGCTCCTGCGGAGAAGCTCTCTGAGATGTTACCAGAAAGGACGGTTGAGGAAAAGTGAGGAATCTGAACTTCAGTCCCAATCATATCAGTTCTAGAATCCAGGTGCTGCTGGTTATCTTCTCCCAGGCTAAGAAAAAGCGGGACAATCTTCCTCCCACCTGGGGCGAAAGTTAATTGTGAGGGTTTTTTGGTATCGGTGGGGCTTTTGTTGAATATAAATCCCTTATTTTTGTTCTTTTTGTCTTCCCACGTATCCTGTGTTCTACGGGGGTTTTCTACGATTGAATCTCTTACTCCGAAAGGGACATTTATAAGATAGATATGTCAGGACTAGATGGTGGCCCGATTCTAACGCATCGGGTATTCTAGAATATGCATGTCCACGTAGTATATTGCACAGCCACGAAGTATATTGCCCATCGACGTAGTATATTGCCCAGTCACGTAGTATATTGCCCAGCCACGTAGTATATTGCAGAGCGAGGTAGTATATGGTTCAGCCACATGGTATATTGTCCAGCTACGTAGTATATTGCACAGCTACGTAGTATATTGCACAGCTATGTAGTATATTGCACAGCTACGTAGTATATTGCACAGCCTTGTAGTAAACAGCACAGAACCATGTAGGATATTGACCAGTGACATACTATATTACTGAGCCACGTATGTCACAGGTTCAAAAAATAAAAAAATAAACATACTCACCTAACGATCCGAGGGCCCCTTGTAGTTGAACATACTCACCATTTTCGCTGGTGCTCCTCAGTGTCCCGTCTCTCCGCTTCCTGGGATCCAACGGCGCTGTGCAGATGATCGCGTGGCTGCCACCATCTTGCTTTCCCAGGATGCTTTGCGAAATTACGCATATCACTTAGCGGTCTCGCGAGACCGTTAGGTCTTATGGGTAATTTCGCAAAGCATCGATGGCAAAGGAAGATGGTGGCAGGCGTCAGCGGCTTAACGGACAACGGAGGGCGAGTATAGAAGCTTTTTTTTTCATTATTTTTAACATTACTTTCTTTTACCATTGATGCCGTATAGGCAGCATCAATCGTAAAAGGTTAGGGACACACAGGGTTAATAGCGGCGGTAACGGAATGTGTTACCGCCGGCATTAACCCTGTGTTAGCGGTGACCGGAGGGGAGTACGGAGCGTGCGGGGAGCGGAGCGCCGGGGACACAGTGCGGGGAGCGGAGTGCCGGGGACACTGCTTGCAGGGAGCGGAGCATGAGTGCGGTGAGCGGAGCGCCGGGGACAGTGAGTGCGGGGAGGGGGCGCCGGGAACAGTGAGTGCGGGGAGTATGGAGCGGCCATTTTCTTCCGGACTGTGCCAGTCGCCGATTGGTCGTGGCTGTTTTGCGGCGACCAATCAGTGACTTGGATTTCCATGATAGACAGAGGCCAGGACCAATGAATATCCGTGACAGAAGGACAGACAGACAGACGCAAGTACCCCTTAGACAATTATGTATATAGATGGGGAAGGACTTCTTTTTGTCCCCTGCTTTCTCCAAAATATCATCCAGAGTGGAGCCAAATAGAAATTCTCCTTCACAGGGAATATTACAAAGTTTTGACTTTGTTTGAAGGTCTCCCGGCCAACACTTAAGCCAGAGAGCCCTTCTGGCCGCATTGGAGAAAACTGCCAATCTGCCTGCCAGCCTGATAGAATCTGCTGACGCATCGGCCAGGAAAGTGGCTGCCCCTTTCATTACTGGCAAGGTACTTAATATACTGTCTCTGGATGAGTTGAGATTCTAACCATACCATCAGGGAGCGGGAAGTACAAGCAGCGGCCACTGCTGGTTTAAGTCCCCCTCCAGCTGCTTCCCAGGAACTTTTTTTAGGAAATCATCCGCTTTTTTGTCCATGGGGTCCTTTAAGACCCCTATATCCTCAAAAGGTAGGGCAAACTTTTTTGACGCCTTAGCAATAGCTACGTCTAATTTGGGAGCCTTTTCACAGAAGGAGCATGCTGGTTCCTCAAAAGGATATTTCCTTTTGGGAGTAAGCAAGGCCTTCCTTACAGTTTTTTTCCATTCTTTATTAATTAGAGCCTGTATTTTATCATTGAGAGGAAATACTCTTTTCTTCTGCTCAAGTACCCCAAACATGATGTCTTGGACTGTTTTTTGAGGATGAAAATCAGTTAGTCCCATGGTGCTTCAGACAGCTTTAACCAGGGAGTCCGTTTCTTCTAATGGGAAGCAACTGCACCCCCCCCCCCCCCCCCCTTCCGGGAAGAGGATGATGATGAAGATGATGAGGAATTTAAAGAACATGAACTAATTTCCCCGCTATCTGTGTCACTGGAGTCAGAAATAGGGGATTTACGTCTAATCTCTTTACGTTTTTTACTCTCGTGGAGAGATTTAAACGTATCCTCCACTTGGGTTTTAATCAATGTTTTGAGTTCTGTAGCGAATCCTGGAAGCCCCTCGCAGAGTGTTTCCTCTATGCAGGATTTACACAATATTTTTTCCCACGTGGAAGGTAAATCTTCTTTACAGAGGGCGCAGATTCTGTGTTTGGACTTCCCTGAGCTTTTCTTTCCCTAAGAAGACAAGCAAGAGAAAGAGTAGGCTCTATTAGCCGGAGCATTCACGGAGATCACTCACCACCTGGTGCCCCTCAGTACAGGCTGTGTACGGTCCATATTCACTACGGGATGCTCCTTTGGTCCGGATGCAGCACTGGAATTCTTACTGTGCTGAGATCCTGACCGTGCCCCAGATCCGCGCTGCTGGCCGTGAGGGATTCCTTTCCCCTGCTGCCGGCGTTTTTGCTGCTGCTGCTGTTGTTCCAGCACAGGTGATCCCTGCAGATCAGGGTCACTCATAGCTGCAGGAGCACTGGCTGGACTCTATTAGGGCAACCAGCCAGAGAATCGACTCATTAAATACTAAGCGCGCGCGTGTGTCCTCGCCGGGACCATCATGCCTTGTGCAGCTTTCTGTGCGCGCGCGCGGCCCAGCATGCCGCGCGCCTCCCAGCATGCCGCGCGCCGTCCCAGCATGCCGCGCGCCGTCCCAGCATGCCGCGCGCCGTCCCAGCATGCCGAGCGCCGTCCCAGCATGCCGCGCGCCGCCCAGCATACAATGTGGCACCCACGCATGCGCATTACCTTCCCGGAAGTCCGGCGCCTCTCAGTGAGGTTCAGGTGGCCCACGCAAAGGGGACTCACTGCTGTTTAAGGCACGCGTTCTCGCGCCGCGTTTCCGCCCCTGGAGGGACCCCTCACGGTGGTTGCCGGCTCCCTGGTGCCCCTTCCTGGGAGCAGCAACGCTGCTGCTCCCTGCACACCCTAGAGACCTGCCGATCCCAGCGCTGGCGCTTCGGGTGGCCCAGCCTAGCCGAGGCAGGGAACCCCCGCTGCCTGAACCGGTGTGACTGGCCCCAGAATCCAACGATAATCTAAGGTAAGATCTGCTGCAGGTTCCCCATCAAGGACAGGAAACCAAACTGATGCGGGAGAGAGGTACCGCCTTTTTATCTGTAGGTTTACTGTCCTTCGTGGGCGGATCCCCTCTCCGTGGTGCCGTCATGGGGGACAGAGAAAGATAATTCCTTAATCTCTCAGAATTCCTGTGACACAGGTTCTGTGCATAATGAATATTGTAGGTATGAAGAATTGGGTTTGTAATCCAGAGTCCTTTGGGAATTAGATTCTCCTTTTTGCATTTAGATTGGAAAAAAAATGTCGCTGTCCATTTGTGCATGTTTCTTCAGAAGTGGTTTTAGTTCCATAAAGATGCGGTACATTCTGGTATACTCCATTTTGATACAGGAAAGGTATATATCTTGGTACAGTGTTAGCCAGTAGATAGAAAAATATTTAAAATTAATCTTTATTTTTATATAGCGCTAACATACTCCGCAGCGCTTTACAGGGTTGAACACATTGTTGCTGTCCCCTTTGGGGCTCACAATCTAAATTCCCTATCAGTATGTCTTTGGAATGTGGGAGGAAACCGGAGTACCCGGAGGAAACCCACGCAAACACGGAGAGAACATACAAACTCTTTGCAGATGTTGTCCTTAGTGGGGCTTAAGTCCAGGACTCCAGCGCTGCAAGGCTGCTGTGCTATCCACTGCGCCACCATGCTGCCCAGTCCTCAGTGGTTGATACCTTTTAATGACTAACTGAAAGGATGGTAACAAATTGCAAGCTTTTGAGACTATACAGGTCTCTTCATCAGGCAAAGACTAAGGGTACCGTCACACTATACGATTTACCTACGATCACGACCAGCGATACGACCTGGCCGTGATCGTTGGTAAGTCGTAGTGTGGTCGCTGGAGAGCTGTCACACAGACAGCTCTCCAGCGACCAACGATGCCGAGGTCCCCGGGTAACCAGGGTAAACATCGGGTTAATAAGCGCAGGACCGCGCTTAGTAACCCGATATTTACCCTGGTTGCCAGCGTAAAAAACAAACAAACAGTACATCCCGCACTCACTGACTGCTGGCCGTAAAGTGAAAGCACAGCACAGCACAGTCTTAGTGGAGGAATGAATCTGTCGCATGGATTTATGTCTTTTTACATCAACTAAGGAACTCGCCCCTCAGACTATGAGGGGTCATCACAACAGAACCAGACCCCAATCAGAGAACAATAAAACAATTCTTATCTAAGAACTGGCCCAATATTTATGGACATAACTGTATATCACTCATGGTAATTCTGCTTTAACCCCTTTACCCCCAAGGGTGGTTTGCACGTTATGGACCGGGCCAATTTTTACAATTCTGACCACTGTCCCTTTATGAGGTTATAACTCTGGAACGCTTCAACGGATCCCGGTGATTCTGACATTTTTGTTCTCGTGACATATTGTACTTCATGATAGTGGTAAAATTTCTTTGATATTACCTGTGTTTATTTGTAAAAAAAAAAAACAAAAACGGAAATATGGCAAAAATTTCGAAAATTTCGCAATTTTCCAACTTTGAATTTTTATGCAATTAAATCACAGAGATATGTCACACAAAATACTTAATAAGTAACATTTCCCACATGTCTACTTTACATCAGCACAATTTTGGAACCAAAATTTTTTTTTGGTAGGGAGTTATAAGGGTTAAAAGTTGACCAGCAATTTCTCATTTTTACAACACCATTTTATTTTAGTAACACATCTCATTTGAAGTCATTTTGAGGGGTCTATATGATAGAAAATACCCAAGTGTGACACCATTCTAAAAACTGCACCACTCAAGGTTCTCAAAACCACATTCAAGAAGTTTATTAACCCTTCAGGTGTTTCACAGGAATTTTTGGAATGTTTAAATAAAAATTAACATTTAACTTTTTTCACAAAATATTTACTTCAGCTCCAATTTGTTTTATTTTACCAAGGGTTACAGGACAAAATGGACCCCAAACTTTGTTGTAAAATTCGTCCCGAGTACGCCGATACCCCATAAGTGGAGGTAAACCACTGTTTGGGCGCATAACAGAGCTTGGAAGCGAAGGAGCGCCATTTGACTTTTCAATGCAAAATTGACTGGAATTGAGATGGGACGCCATGTTGCGTTTGGAGAGCCACTGATGTGCCTAAACATTGAAACCCCCCACAAGTGACACCATTTTGGAAAGTAGACCCCCTAAGGAACTTATCTAGAGGTGTAGTGAGCACTTTGACCCACCAAGGGCTTCACAGAAGTTTATAATGCAGAACTGTAAAAATAAAAAATCATTTTTTTTCACAAAAATTATCTTTTCGCCCTCAATTTTTTATTTTCCCAATGGTAAGAGAAGAAATTGGAACCAAAAAGTTGTTGCACAATTTGTCCTGAGTACTCTGATACCCCATATGTGGGGGTAAACCACTGTTTGGGCGCATGGGAGAGCTCGGAAGGGAAGGAGCGCAGTTTGACCTTTCAATGCAAAATTGACAGGAATTGAGATGGGACGCCATGTTGCGTTTGAAGAGCCACTGATGTGCCTAAACATTGAAACCCCCCACAAGTGACACCATTTTGGAAAGTAGACCCCCTAAGGAACTTATCTAGATGTGTGGTGAGCACTTTGACCCACCAAGAGCTTCACAGAAGTTTATAATGCAGAGCCGTAAAAATAAAACAAAAAAATTTTCCCACAAAAATTATATTTTAGCCCCCAGTTTTGTATTTTCCCAAGGGTAACAGGAGAAATTGGACCCCAAAAGTTGTTGTGCAATTTGTCCTGAGTGCGCTGATACCCCATATGTGGGTGGGGGACCACCGTTTGGGCGCATGGGAGGGCTCAGAAGGGAAGGAGCGCCATTTGGAATACAGACTAAGGCTGGTTTCACACTAGCGTTTTTGAACGCATGCGTTTTTTACAAAAAAAAACGCATGCGTTTTTTTCCCTATATTTAACATTAAAAACGCGTGCGTTTTTTGATGTCCGCGTTTGTCCGCGTTTGTGAACGCATGCGTTTTTTAACTGCATGCGTTCACTTTCTAAAATGCAACATGTAGTATTTTGCAAAGCGTTTTTTTTTTCCAAAAAAACGCATGCGTTCACATGCGTTTTTTTTTTGGAAAAAAATTGCATTGGAGTCAATGGAGACGCATGCGTTTTTTTGGACATGCGTTTGCATGCGTTTTTTTTTTACGCATGCGTTTTTTTGAAGCATGCGTTTTTTTTGGCACCATAGTTAAGATAAGGTTGTCTAGACACTGATAAGGCTCCCCCATAGCTGAAGGGTTATAAAAGGAAGGCTGGGGGAAGTTTCTGGTCACTTCTCATCAGACAGCACCCTGCCCGGACGCATTGTTGGACAAGACACAGAGCAATGTGAGTATATCCTTGCCAATGCATTATTCTTCAATTTTTTGGATCTACATGTCCTAATTTTTTCAATGTTTTTCTTTCAACACGCATCAGAATGTCTTCTCCGGTTTCTTCGTCTGATGATGAATTCCAGCCACGGCAATCAGAAGTGGATCACGTGAGCGAGGTAATTTTTTGTTCCGTCAGCTTGGTAAGTATTGACTGTCACATCGACACGAGGCAATTATATTTTTTTTATTCTATAGAGCACTTCAACTGAGGGACAGAGAGGTACGGAGCAGCGGAGTCAAGGTCCAGGTGGAAGACGGCAGCGGGTATGTATACCAGGCAGACTGTCCTTATTTAAGTTGTCTTTCATATTTCTGCCCTTTCTCATTTTTTTTTTTTTTTTTTTTAAATGTGGTTGAGCAAACTTAATTTTTTTTAATTAAATTTTAGGTTTCACAACGGGACGATGACCACATCGATAATGACCTGCTAATCACTCTGGTACAGGAGCGAGTCCCGTTGTGGGACAGCCGGGATCAACAGCACTCCGTCAATAGTGTTATCCGTCGTTTGTGGAGTGAGGTGGCCCAAGCGTTGTGGGATGGCTGGGAGAATTCAACGCCACGGGTCCGTAATGCATTTGGTAAGTATTGCACGATAGTGTGAAGAAACAGACCTTGGCCATGCTCTCTTGACTGTGTGTGATGACAGAAACTTTTCGTAGTTTCTGTCATCACACACAGTCACGAGAGCATGGCCAAAAGTCCTGATTCTGACCATTATATTTTATTGTTATTTCACAGTGGACAAAGTAAGAACACGTTGGCGTTCCATGAAGGACCGCTTCAACAAGGACCTGCGTGCAGAGAAGAGTGCAGCTAGTGGTTCCGGAGCAAGGCACCGGCTGTACAAGTACCACCGTGTGCTGGCCTTCCTGAGACCGGTCCTTCTCTTGAGAACGTAAGTATTTGTCACATGCCTCCGGTTGTATTGCATTGACATAATCTGTCATTTTTAATTCCTTAGGATGTACCGTCTTGTTATCGTTTGGTATTAATTTTCTGTTTTATTTTTTCACAGCACACACTGCACGACTGTCGCCACAGGTTCTGGAGCGGTCCTTCAGCCGACAGCCACGGACCCGTCCCAGCCATCCAGCAGCGCAGCACCAGGTGGGTCTTCCACAGTCACTGGAGACCAGGGAGCTGGCCCATCAGGTCTTCCCCTTTCGCAGTCCTCTTTCGCTGCACCCATTTTTGCGGGCTCATCCCGGCAGCGACAGAGGGCTTCGGATAGGTCCCTCATGCCCGAGTTTTTGCACTTGAGCTCGGTTTTACACGAAGCTATCAAGGCTTTAAGTGACAAAATGGATGTGTCCCATAACCTGTTACAGTGCCGCATCCAGGATGTCGCTAAAAGCCTTGATCAAGTTAAAGCCGACCTCCAGAAGCCAGCTCATCATTTTTTTAATAAAATCCACCAGAGCATGTCGGAACACCTTAGCCCTGATCTCCAGCTGAGTGTGATGCAGGCCTGCAATGTTGCTTTGGGGCAGGCTATGCAGCAGAGTCAGAGTCGTAATGTGGCGGCATATCCAACTGTGCCGTCACTGTCCGAAGTAAACACCATTCCTACCTCTGCTGCATACCACTGCACGGCCACCTCTATTCCCTCAACAGGTGTTCTCCAGTACAGCGCCAACACGATGACGAGTGCTGTTGGACATCCCACCGCCACCACCGTGACGACCGCTGCTCCGGCTTGGACCTCCTCCGCTGACACCTCTATGACGCAGGACCCTGGCGTGGCTTATCGGCCCGGCAACCTCCCGATGCAGCAGGACCAATCCATGCAATATCGGACCGGCCCACCCCCGATGCAGCAGGACCCATCCATGCAATATCGGACCGGCCCACCCCCGATGCAGCAGGACAGAGGCCTGGTATATCTGACCGGACCCACCCCGATGCAGGAGGACCGAGGCCTGGCATATCGGACCGGACCAACCCCGATGCAGCAGGACCGAGGCGTTGCTTTCCGGGCAGGAAACCCCCCGATGCAGCAGGACACATCCATGGCGTATCGCACCGGGCACCCCATGATGCATGACCAAGCCATACATTTCCGGGCAGGACCCACCCCGATGCACCAAGAACCATCCATGGCTTTATGTTCCCCCCCACCAGCAATGCAGCAGGACGCTGGTATGGGATTTGTTTCCCCCCCCAACGAGGCACCAGGATCCTGGGAGGGTTTTTGTTTCCCCCCCCCCAACGAGGCACCAGGACCCAGGCGGGACTTTATCTTTCCCCCATTGGACTCAGAGATTGCCGAGCGCTCCACAATGGAGACTGACTGTGAAATTGTGGAGCCGGGTCCTGACGTGTCTCCCACCCAAAGTTTACACCCTAGCCCCAAAAGACTTCCCCCAACCCGGAAAACACAGAAAACTGGCAAAACCCATAAGAAACAGAAAACTTTGTTTATTCCTCCCCCATCACCTTCCGATGTGTCTCAACCGTGCAGTTTGTCTCAAGCCCCTCATGTTTTAAGCCCCATCCCCGAACTTCCAGACCCTTCAAGTTTTGTTGCCCATTCTCCTGCAACCTCTGCCTCCTCCACGGTGAGCCAGGCTTCAGTTCTAAATACCCCCCAGTTACGGCACTCAACCCCAAGCCGGCGTGGTTCAACCCGGCGCGGTAAAAAAAAAAAAATTTGTGTTTTTCCCCAATAAAAAAAAGTTTATTTTCAACAATTATGTTTGGTTTATTGTGTCTTTCACCGCTCTAAATACACACCAATAAACTGCGTTTACACACTTTTATTCTTTTGGCCTACACATATCTCCAGTAGTATAAAATACCAGACAACATCTATATGTGTTTCTTTAGTATACAGATATGAGTTGGCCAAAAAAATAGTAGTTATTTCCATACTCTTATTTTTAATTTTTAACTGGTGTAGTGTCACTGTACAAAGAGAAAATGGTGTAAATCAAGTTCAGAACTCAACTGAACCGGTCAGATGTCAAAATAGACACCTGACCTGTTTAGTTGATTACTGACTTGTATATTCACCATATTCTATATAGCACATTATGTGACAATGTTTGTCAAACTGATGGGACAATGGTTGGCACACGCTAACTATCTATCCTCACCTTGGCAGGTGTAAGAAATTTTGAATTCATGATCATGTTTATGTTAAATAATAAATAAATAAATAATCTTTATTTTTATATAGCGCTAACATATTCCGCAGCGCTTTACAAGTTGCACACATTATCATCACTGTCCCCGTTGGGGCTCACATTCTAAACTCCCTATCAGTATGTCTTTGGAATGTGGGAGGAAACCGGAGTACCCGGAGGAAACCCACGCAAACACGGAGAGAACATACAAACTCTTTGCAGATGTTGTCCTTGGTGGGGTTTGAACCCAGGACTCCAGCGCTGCAAGGCTGCTGTGCTAACCACTGCGCCACCGTGCTGCCCATGTTCATCATGAATTCATTATTTCTTACACTTGACTTGACGGGAATAGAGAGCGTGCCAGTCGTGACGCAATGACGTCAAGAAGATTACCAATAAAGAAATTTAAATCTGGTTACATTATAAGTATGCGTGTTTATATCATTGTTTGTAAACCAAAATAGGGAGTGCAACAGAGGTCAATTATGATTAAAAAAATCAAATTATTACCTCATCAACTATCACCCACTCCTTGTTTTGGATTACAAATTATGATATACTACTACTGCCCATCTTTGTTCAACCTTTAGAGAGGAAAAAGACAGGAGACCTGGTGAACACAAAAAAGTTTATTAATTTGAAAAATTGGTATCAGTATTTAATATTTGGTAAACATTAACATACAACAGGACATTTAAACAATATTGTCCTGCCATGAAACCCGTCCAATATCGGACACAAAATAGGCCGCAAATTGGTCACGCATAAGACCAACGGCTGCAGTTGACCTCATCGGGTGATGATGAAAATCGGGCAATGGGTGTGAAATTGGTTCATCAAGTTCAATGTGGGGTCGCTCCTTAGCCATTATATAATTGTGTAGAACCACACAGGCTTTGACCACCTCGTCCACTGTTTCCACTTTTAGATTGATGGCTGTTGCGAGAATGCGCCATTTTGCAACCAGAATGCCAAAGCTGCACTCTACGGTTCTTCTTGCCCTTGTCAGTCTGTAGTTGAATATTCTGCGAGTATGGTCCAAGTCCCTACTAGAATATGGCTTCAGGAGATTTTCACACATCTGGAAGGCCTCATCCCCAACCATAACAAATGGCAGCGGTGACCCTTGAGTGTTGGGGAGAGGCTGTGGAGGTGGGAAATTAAAATTGTTGCCATACACACGGCGGCCCATATCAGAGCTCTTGAAGGTCTGGGAATCATTGCCACGGCCAAAAGCTCCAACGTCCACGGCGATGAAGCGACACTCCGCATCCGCTATTGCCATGAGCACTATCGAAAAATATTTTTTATAATTAAAAAACTCAGATCCGGTTCTTGCAGGTTTAACAATGCGGATGTGCTTCCCATCCACCGCCCCTAAACAGTTTGGAAAATCACACACGTTCAAAAATGTTTAGGATATTTCCCGCCACATGTCCACGGTGGGTACGGGTATAAACTCCTCACGGAGTACATTCCATAACGCACGACAGGTGTCCACAACAATTCCGGACAGGGTTGAGATTCCAAGGCGGTATTGGAAGTGCAGGGAAGATAAACTCTCTCCTGTGGCCAGAAATCTAGAAGGAAAAGAAAAAAAAACATTATAAAACGGCTCTTATTTTATGTTGTTTTTCAATAAGAAAAATTTTAAAAAAAACAACCCAAAATACATGTCATAACCCCAAAATTTGACTATCATTGGTTTATTTTTGGAACGTACCGTAATGTCACCAACAGACGTTCCTCGGGTGGAATTGCTCTACGGAGCCGTGTGTCCTGTCGCCGTATGGAACCTTCGACACGAGACAGTAATTCACGGAAAGAATCTTGCGACATTCTGGTGTAATCCTGGAATTTCTCCGGGTTGGCATTCAGCTCCGCATACAGGGTGTGATATGCTCCGCGGGTCTCACGCACTTCAATGATGGGGTGCCTCCAAAAACGCCGACGCGGTCTCCTTCTCCATCTTTGGCGGTTTCGGTCTTGCTCCCAAGCAAAAACACAGGCAAGGAAAATCTTGAAGCTGAACTCCAGTTGGAAATTAAAGTTCGCTATTGAAAGATCCATCGTGACACTGGAAACAGTAGCAAGCTCTGAAACTTTATGTACCCCTAGGGTCTATATATTGAGTCCCAATCATGTACGCCCTCTCTAGCCCACTCTATTCTCATTGGTTGGTTATTGTAACGTTTTTGTTTTTTTTTTTTTTTTTTCCCAAAAATGCACAAAAAACGCAAACGCATGCAAAAACGCATGTAAACGCGTGTAAACGCTGCGTTTTTTTGACGCACGCGTTTAACGCGTGCGTCAAAAAAACGCAGCGTTTACACGCGTTTACATGCGTTTTTGTACCATGCGTTTTTTTTAAAAAACGCATGCGTTCAAAAACGCTAGTGTGAAACCAGCCTTAGATGGAATGGTCGGCAGGCGTCACATTGCATTTGCAGAGCCCCTAATGTACCTAAACAGTAGAAACCCCCCACAAGTGACCCCATATTGGAAACTAGACCCCCCCCCCACGAATTTATCTAGATGTGTTGTGAGAACTATTCCACTTTTTGTTCGGCGGTATGATAATAAAGCGTTGTTTTTTGCCTCTTTTTTTTTTTACGGTGTTTACTGAAGGGGTTAACTAGTGGGACAGTTTTATAGGTCGGGTCGTTACGGACGCGGCAATACTAAATATGTGTACTTTTATTTTTTTTATTTTATTTAGGTAAAGAAATGTATTTATGGGAATAATATTTTTTTTTCATTATTCAGGATTTTTTTTTTTTTTTTTTTTTACACACTTGTAAAAAAAAATTGTAAACTTTTTTACTTTGTCCCAGGGGGGGCAATACAGATCGGTGATCTGCTAGTTTGCACAGCACTCTGACAGATCACCGATCTGTCAAAGAGTGCTGCAGCGTTACCAAGTGCCTGCTCTGAGCAGGCACTTGGTAAGGCACCTCCCTTACCTCCCTTACCTCCCGCATCCGCGGCCAACTTGGATCCGGGACTTGCTGCAGGGAGGGAGGTAAGAGACCCTCGCAGCAACACGATTACATCGCGTTGCTGCGGGGGGCTCAGGGAAGCACGCAGGGAGCCCCCTCCCTGCGCGATGCTTCCCAGCACCGCCGGCATATCGCAATCATGTTTGATCGCAGTGTGCCGGGGGTTAATGTGCCGGGGGCGGTCCGTGACCATAGTGCCGGATGTCAGCTGCGATAAGCAGCTGACACCCGGCCGCGATCGGCCGCGCTTCCCCCGTGAGCGCGGCCGATCGCCTATGACGTACTATTCCGTCCTTGGGAATTAAGGCCCACCCCACATGGACGGAATAGTACGTCTAATGGCAGAAAGGGGTTAAGTCACTTGTCTTATCCATGGTTTTTCTTTTTTTTTTTCTTCTTTTTTTTTTCTTCTGTGCTATGTTGTGCATAAATATGTGAATCTTCAGAATTTCTTTTAGTCTTTGCCTGATGAAGAGACCTGTGTAGTTTCGAAACCTTGCAATTTGTTACCGTCTTTTCAGTTAGCCATTAAAAGGTATCAACCACTGAGGACTCTCAATTCTAAATATTTTTCTATGTACTGGCTAACACGGTACCAAGATATACAGTTAGGGCCAGAAATATTTGGACAGTGACACAATTTTCGCGAGTTGGGCTCTGCATGCCACCACATTGGATTTGAAATGAAACCTCTACAACAGAATTCAAGTGCAGATTGTAACGTTTAATTTGAAGGGTTGAACAAAAATATCTGATAGAAAATGTAGGAATTGTACACATTTCTTTACAAACACTCCACATTTTAGGAGGTTAAAAGTAATTGGACAAATAAACATAACCCAAACAAAATATTTTTATTTTCAATATTTTGTTGCAAATCCTTTGGAGGTAATCACTGCCTTAAGTCTGGAACCCATGGACATCACCAAACGCTGGGTTTCCTCCTTCTTAATGCTTTGCCAGGCCTTTACAGCCACAGCCTTCAGGTCTTGCTTGTTTGTGGGTCTTTCCGTCTTAAGTCTGGATTTGAGCAAGTGAAATGCATGCTCAATTGGGTTTAGATCTGGAGATTGACTTGGCCATTGCAGAATGTTCCACTTTTTGGCACTCATGAACTCCTGGGTAGCTTTGGCTGTATGCTTGGGGTCATTGTCCATCTGTACTATGAAGCGCCGTCCAATCAACTTTGCAGCATTTGGCTGAATCTGGGCTGAAAGTATATCCCGGTACACTTCAGAATTCATCCGGCTACTCTTGTCTGCTCTTATGTCATCAATAAACACAAGTGACCCAGTGCCATTGAAAGCCATGCATGCCCATGCCATCACGTTGCCTCCACCATGTTTTACAGAGGATGTGGTGTGCCTTGAATCATGTGCCGTTCCCTTTCTTCTCCAAACTTTTTTCTTCCCATCATTCTGGTACAGGTTAGAAATTAATATGTTTTTTTTCTTTTTCACATCTCCGTGCGATCACCCAGCCGCAGCGTCTAACCAATGCCTTCCTTTTCTTTTTCCATCCCCGTGCGCTCACCCAGCCTCTGCGTCTAACCCGTGCCTTCCTTTTCTTTTTCTGTGCGCACACCCAGCAGCGGCCGAACTTTGATAAGTGACGTGGTTCACTTATCAGAGCTAGGGCCTGCTGTTTTAGACTTTTCTTTCACAGGTATTTTTTTTTCCCTTTTTGCTTTTCTTTCCTTTAGCTTTTTCTTTTCAGAGTAGTTTGCACCAAGAGCACTATCCCCCCACACTTACACATAGTTACCAATAAAGTACACCCAAGCACCATACTTAATGTCCCGCTCGTCCAAATAGCGCTATTCAGCGGAGGAGGCATATTCTTTCCTTGCCTCCGACACGGATAGCGAGGGAGAGGATCCCACTTTTCTTTATTTTTCAGATTCTTCCTCATTCACTTCCCACTCCTCATCTTCCTCCTCCGGCCCTGCGGAACCGCCACGCAGACACCGCAGGACAGAAGATGAGGCAGCGCCCATCATTGATGAAGATGATGAAGCGCCACCATAGCCTTTGACGAACCAGCACGCTCCTCTTCGGACCCCGTATGGACCTCGCCACCCGAAAATTACGAGCCACTGATTCCTGATTTTGTGGCAGAATCAGGAATCAAGTTTGACACCACCGGCCTCACAGAAATATACTTTTTCAAAGTCTTTCTCTGAAGCTTTCGTTAACCTCATAGTGGAGAAAACTTAACTTGTACGCTCGGCAATTTTTGGACCAAAACTCGGGTTCATCATATTCTTACTGGTCTCCTGTAGACGCAGTTGAAATGATGCAGTTTTGGGGCCTGGTCCCCCACATGGGGATCTTGAAGAAGCCTGAACTTTGGCAATATTGTAGTGTTGATTTTTCATATAACACTCCAGTGTTCCGAATAGTCATGACCCGGACGCGTTTTGAGGCCATCCATAAGTTCCTGCATTACAACGATAATGCACGGTGTCCCGCACGAGATGACCCCAACTTTGACCGTCTGTGCTGAAGTGTACGTGCCTCAAAAGGGACATCTCTGTGGATGAGTCCTTAATTCATTTTAAGGGGCGGCTCAGATTCCGTCAATACCTGCACAGCAAAAGGGCCAGGTACGGAATCAAACTCTACAAGCTGTGTGAGAGTACCTCAGGGTACACCCACAGCTTTAGAGTCTACAAATGGAAGGACACCATCATTCAACCGTTTGAGTGTGCTTCTATCCTGGGAGCGGGAAAATTGCGTGGGATTTGGTGCACCCACTGCTGGATAAAGGTTATCACCTCTATACCAATAACTTTTACACCAGCATACCACTCTACAAATCTCTCTCTGCGCGAGGTACCGCAGCCTGCGGTACTGTCCGCAAAAATCAGAGAGGCCTCCCGAAGACGCTACTTGGGCAGACTATCAGAAAAAGGTGAGAGCAAAGCCCAATGTAGCGACCACCTGCTGGTGGTCAAGTACAAGGACAAAAGGGATATCCTTCTCTTGACCACCATACACGGTGATGGCAGCACCCTCAGCACTGTAAGGGTTACCTCTACAGAGGTCAGCAAACCGACCTGTGTACTGGGGTACAACAAAAACAACGCCCAGTTAATCTCTCCGATTAACTCCTCCTACCGTACAGTGCTTTGAGAAAGGTCAGGGTGTGGTACAAAAAGCTGTCCGTGCACATTGTACAAATGGCAATGCTCAACGCTTTCCTGCTGTCACGATGTGCACACAACACCGATACGTCGTACCTTCATTTCCAGGAGGTAGTGGTTAAGGCCATGATGTTTGGCACGAGGGAAGGAGCAGGCCCCAGTACTTCTGGAACTGAAGGTGCACGTATCGTAGCATGTCAACATTTTCCAGGGGTGGTCCTGCCAACTGGAAGAAAAGGTAAGTTGCAAAAAAGGTGCCGAGTGTGCTACAAAAGAGGAATACACCAGGACACCATCTATTAATGCAACACCTGCCCCGAAAAACCTGGCCTGTGTATGAAGGATTGCTTTAAATTGTACCACACCTCCATGCATTACTAATTTACAGGAAACAGATTTGTTCCAAAGGAGGCACATCTACGTAAGGTCTTTAGGGGTCTACTTTCCAAAATGTTGTCACTTGTGGGTTTTTTTTTTCCTGATTAGGCACATCAGGGGCTCTGCAAACGTAACATGATGCTCACAGACCATTCCATCAAAGCCTGCATTCCAAAACATCACTACTGCCCTTCCGAGCCCTGACGTGTGCCCAAACAGTAGTTTTCCCCCCACATATGGGGTACCAGGATACTCAGGACAAATTGGACAACAACTTTTGGAGGTCCAATTTCCAGTTACCCTTGGGAAATAAAAAAATTGTGGACTAAAAGATCATTTTTGTGAGCAAAAAAAAATAGGATTTTTTATTTTTACTCTTGGGCGTTATAAACTTTATTGAAACATTTGGGGGTTCAAAGTTCTCACCACACCTCTAGACAAGTTCCTTAGGGGGTCTGTTGTGAATTCTGTGGCAGAGTTCACTCCTGTGGTCACAAGTGGTACTTCGGCTGATTCTCTCTGGGAGCTTCCGTTTGTGGAGGAAAGTGGTACTGCAGCTTCTGAGTTTCCTCCCTCAGGTGATCTGGTGAGGTCGTTAGCTGCTTCTCTACTTAACTCCACCTAGTGCTTTGATCCATGCTTCCTGTCAATGTTCTAGTGTTGGACTTGTGTTTCTCTGGATCATTCCTGTGGCCTGCTGCTCTACATAGCTAAGTGCTTCTTTGCTATTTGTTGCTATTTTTTCTGTCCAGCTTGTCTATTTGTTTTGCTGGAAGCTCTGGGACGAAAAGGGTGTACCTCCGTGCCGTTAGTTCGGTACGGAGGGTCTTTTTGCCCCCTTTGCGTGGTTTTCTTTAGGGTTTTGTGTGGACCGCAAAGTTATCTTTCCTATCCTCGTTCTGTCTAAGCTAGAAGATCGTTGGGTACAGCCGGGACCAGCTGCTTGGAAAGAATCACCAAACCAGGGATTCAAGCTTGAGGAGGCTAATTTGCATATTCCAGGTGCCTTCTGGGAAAGCGAAGAGTCTCCCTAAGCTAGAAGATCGTTGGGTACAGCCGGGACCAGCTGCTTGGAAAGAATCACCAAACCAGGGATTCAAGCTTGAGGAGGCTAATTTGCATATTCCAGGTGCCTTCTGGGAAAGCGAAGAGTCTCCCTAAGCTAGAAGATCGTTGGGTACAGCCGGGACCAGCTGCTTGGAAAGAATCACCAAACCAGGGATTCAAGCTTGAGGAGGCTAATTTGCATATTCCAGGTGCCTTCTGGGAAAGCGAAGAGTCTCCCTAAGCTAGAAGATCGTTGGGTACAGCCGGGACCAGCTGCTTGGAAAGAATCACCAAACCAGGGATTCAAGCTTGAGGAGGCTAATTTGCATATTCCAGGTGCCTTCTGGGAAAGCGAAGAGTCTCCCTAAGCTAGAAGATCGTTGGGTACAGCCGGGACCAGCTGCTTGGAAAGAATCACCAAGCCAGGGTTTCAAGCTTGAGGAGGCTAATTTGCATATTCCAGGTGCCTTCTGGGAAAGCGAAGAGTCTCCCTAAGCTAGAAGATCGTTGGGTACAGCCGGGACCAGCTGCTTGGAAAGAATCACCAAACCAGGGATTCAAGCTTGAGGAGGCTAATTTGCATATTCCAGGTGCCTTCTGGGAAAGCGAAGAGTCTCCCTAAGCTAGAAGATCGTTGGGTACAGCCGGGACCAGCTGCTTGGAAAGAATCACCAAACCAGGGATTCAAGCTTGAGGAGGCTAATTTGCATATTCCAGGTGCCTTCTGGGAAAGCGAAGAGTCTCCCTAAGCTAGAAGATCGTTGGGTACAGCCGGGACCAGCTGCTTGGAAAGAATCACCAAACCAGGGATTCAAGCTTGAGGAGGCTAATTTGCATATTCCAGGTGCCTTCTGGGAAAGCGAAGAGTCTCCCTAAGCTAGAAGATCGTTGGGTACAGCCGGGACCAGCTGCTTGGAAAGAATCACCAAACCAGGGATTCAAGCTTGAGGAGGCTAATTTGCATATTCCAGGTGCCTTCTGGGAAAGCGAAGAGTCTCCCTAAGCTAGAAGATCGTTGGGTACAGCCGGGACCAGCTGCTTGGAAAGAATCACCAAACCAGGGATTCAAGCTTGAGGAGGCTAATTTGCATATTCCAGGTGCCTTCTGGGAAAGCGAAGAGTCTCCCTAAGCTAGAAGATCGTTGGGTACAGCCGGGACCAGCTGCTTGGAAAGAATCACCAAACCAGGGATTCAAGCTTGAGGAGGCTAATTTGCATATTCCAGGTGCCTTCTGGGAAAGCGAAGAGTCTCCCTAAGCTAGAAGATCGTTGGGTACAGCCGGGACCAGCTGCTTGGAAAGAATCACCAAACCAGGGATTCAAGCTTGAGGAGGCTAATTTGCATATTCCAGGTGCCTTCTGGGAAAGCGAAGAGTCTCCCTAAGCTAGAAGATCGTTGGGTACAGCCGGGACCAGCTGCTTGGAAAGAATCACCAAACCAGGGATTCAAGCTTGAGGAGGCTAATTTGCATATTCCAGGTGCCTTCTGGGAAAGCGAAGAGTCTCCCTAAGCTAGAAGATCGTTGGGTACAGCCGGGACCAGCTGCTTGGAAAGAATCACCAAACCAGGGATTCAAGCTTGAGGAGGCTAATTTGCATATTCCAGGTGCCTTCTGGGAAAGCGAAGAGTCTCCCTAAGCTAGAAGATCGTTGGGTACAGCCGGGACCAGCTGCTTGGAAAGAATCACCAAACCAGGGATTCAAGCTTGAGGAGGCTAATTTGCATATTCCAGGTGCCTTCTGGGAAAGCGAAGAGTCTCCCTAAGCTAGAAGATCGTTGGGTACAGCCGGGACCAGCTGCTTGGAAAGAATCACCAAACCAGGGATTCAAGCTTGAGGAGGCTAATTTGCATATTCCAGGTGCCTTCTGGGAAAGCGAAGAGTCTCCCTAAGCTAGAAGATCGTTGGGTACAGCCGGGACCAGCTGCTTGGAAAGAATCACCAAACCAGGGATTCAAGCTTGAGGAGGCTAATTTGCATATTCCAGGTGCCTTCTGGGAAAGCGAAGAGTCTCCCTAAGCTAGAAGATCGTTGGGTACAGCCGGGACCAGCTGCTTGGAAAGAATCACCAAACCAGGGATTCAAGCTTGAGGAGGCTAATTTGCATATTCCAGGTGCCTTCTGGGAAAGCGAAGAGTCTCCCTAAGCTAGAAGATCGTTGGGTACAGCCGGGACCAGCTGCTTGGAAAGAATCACCAAACCAGGGATTCAAGCTTGAGGAGGCTAATTTGCATATTCCAGGTGCCTTCTGGGAAAGCGAAGAGTCTCCCTAAGCTAGAAGATCGTTGGGTACAGCCGGGACCAGCTGCTTGGAAAGAATCACCAAACCAGGGATTCAAGCTTGAGGAGGCTAATTTGCATATTCCAGGTGCCTTCTGGGAAAGCGAAGAGTCTCCCTAAGCTAGAACATCGTTGGGTACAGCCGGGACCAGCTGCTTGGAAAGAATCACCAAACCAGGGATTCAAGCTTGAGGAGGCTAATTTGCATATTCCAGGTGCCTTCTGGGAAAGCGAAGAGTCTCCCTAAGCTAGAAGATCGTTGGATACAGCCGGGACCAGCTGCTTGGAAAGAATCACCAAACCAGGGATTCAAGCTTGAGGAGGCTAATTTGCATATTCCAGGTGCCTTCTGGGAAAGCGAAGAGTCTCCCTAAGCTAGAAGATCGTTGGGTACAGCCGGGACCAGCTGCTTGGAAAGAATCACCAAACCAGGGATTCAAGCTTGAGGAGGCTAATTTGCATATTCCAGGTGCCTTCTGGGAAAGCGAAGAGTCTCCCTAAGCTAGAAGATCGTTGGGTACAGCCGGGACCAGCTGCTTGGAAAGAATCACCAAACCAGGGATTCAAGCTTGAGGAGGCTAATTTGCATATTCCAGGTGCCTTCTGGGAAAGCGAAGAGTCTCTCTAAGCTAGAAGATCGTTGGGTACAGCCGGGACCAGCTGCTTGGAAAGAATCACCAAACCAGGGATTCAAGCTTGAGGAGGCTAATTTGCATATTCCAGGTGCCTTCTGGGAAAGCGAAGAGTCTCCCTAAGCTAGAAGATCGTTGGGTACAGCCGGGACCAGCTGCTTGGAAAGAATCACCAAACCAGGGATTCAAGCTTGAGGAGGCTAATTTGCATATTCCAGGTGCCTTCTGGGAAAGCGAAGAGTCTCCCTAAGCTAGAAGATCGTTGGGTACAGCCGGGACCAGCTGCTTGGAAAGAATCACCAAACCAGGGATTCAAGCTTGAGGAGGCTAATTTGCATATTCCAGGTGCCTTCTGGGAAAGCGAAGAGTCTCCCTAAGCTAGAAGATCGTTGGGTACAGCCGGGACCAGCTGCTTGGAAAGAATCACCAAACCAGGGATTCAAGCTTGAGGAGGCTAATTTGCATATTCCAGGTGCCTTCTGGGAAAGCGAAGAGTCTCCCTAAGCTAGAAGATCGTTGGGTACAGCCGGGACCAGCTGCTTGGAAAGAATCACCAAACCAGGGATTCAAGCTTGAGGAGGCTAATTTGCATATTCCAGGTGCCTTCTGGGAAAGCGAAGAGTCTCCCTAAGCTAGAAGATCGTTGGGTACAGCCGGGACCAGCTGCTTGGAAAGAATCACCAAACCAGGGATTCAAGCTTGAGGAGGCTAATTTGCATATTCCAGGTGCCTTCTGGGAAAGCGAAGAGTCTCCCTAAGCTAGAAGATCGTTGGATACAGCCGGGACCAGCTGCTTGGAAAGAATCACCAAACCAGGGATTCAAGCTTGAGGAGGCTAATTTGCATATTCCAGGTGCCTTCTGGGAAAGCGAAGAGTCTCCCTAAGCTAGAAGATCGTTGGGTACAGCCGGGACCAGCTGCTTGGAAAGAATCACCAAACCAGGGATTCAAGCTTGAGGAGGCTAATTTGCATATTCCAGGTGCCTTCTGGGAAAGCGAAGAGTCTCCCTAAGCTAGAAGATCGTTGGGTACAGCCGGGACCAGCTGCTTGGAAAGAATCACCAAACCAGGGATTCAAGCTTGAGGAGGCTAATTTGCATATTCCAGGTGCCTTCTGGGAAAGCGAAGAGTCTCCCTAAGCTAGAAGATCGTTGGATACAGCCGGGACCAGCTGCTTGGAAAGAATCACCAAACCAGGGATTCAAGCTTGAGGAGGCTAATTTGCATATTCCAGGTGCCTTCTGGGAAAGCGAAGAGTCTCCCTAAGCTAGAAGATCGTTGGGTACAGCCGGGACCAGCTGCTTGGAAAGAATCACCAAACCAGGGATTCAAGCTTGAGGAGGCTAATTTGCATATTCCAGGTGCCTTCTGGGAAAGCGAAGAGTCTCCCTAAGCTAGAAGATCGTTGGGTACAGCCGGGACCAGCTGCTTGGAAAGAATCACCAAACCAGGGATTCAAGCTTGAGGAGGCTAATTTGCATATTCCAGGTGCCTTCTGGGAAAGCGAAGAGTCTCCCTAAGCTAGAAGATCGTTGGATACAGCCGGGACCAGCTGCTTGGAAAGAATCACCAAACCAGGGATTCAAGCTTGAGGAGGCTAATTTGCATATTCCAGGTGCCTTCTGGGAAAGCGAAGAGTCTCCCTAAGCTAGAAGATCGTTGGGTACAGCCGGGACCAGCTGCTTGGAAAGAATCACCAAACCAGGGATTCAAGCTTGAGGAGGCTAATTTGCATATTCCAGGTGCCTTCTGGGAAAGCGAAGAGTCTCCCTAAGCTAGAAGATCGTTGGGTACAGCCGGGACCAGCTGCTTGGAAAGAATCACCAAACCAGGGATTCAAGCTTGAGGAGGCTAATTTGCATATTCCAGGTGCCTTCTGGGAAAGCGAAGAGTCTCCCTAAGCTAGAAGATCGTTGGGTACAGCCGGGACCAGCTGCTTGGAAAGAATCACCAAACCGCGCGCCGTAAGGCGCGCAAATTTTTGCCTGTAGGACATTATTGCAAGAGAGCTTGGCTGAGTAGATTACACAAGAAGGAAAACACACAGCAAGTCAGCAGGATCTAGGAGCAACATGGCAGATGGGACAACCTACATGGTGAGCTGCAGCATGTGCTACATGTTCACAGATCGACCAGAAGAAGAATTAAATTTCACCTGTCAGAAGTGTAGACTAGTGGCCCTTTTAGAAGAAAAGGTGCGGGGTCTGGAAGAAAGAATAGCAACCTTGAAACTCATCAAAGAGAATGAAGACTTTCTAGACAGAACAGAAGCATCTCTACTGGTCACAGAAGGTGAAAAAAGTGTCAGAGAACCTCCAAAAGCAGATGAGTGGAAGCATGTGACCAAAAGAAGCAAGAAGACCATGGAGAAATCACCAACCACACAACTGAAGAACCGATATCAAATCTTTGTAGAGGATGAAGATGGCACACCTAAGGATGAAGCAATACCAGCAAGCAAAAAAGAAAAGGGCACACAGCAACAAGTGACAGCAAAAAGTACAGCCAAGAAGCAACGAAGAGTGGTGGTGGTGGGAGACTCACTACTGAGAGGTACAGAAGCAGCCATCTGCAGACCGGACATAACTGCAAGAGAAGTATGCTGCCTTCCAGGTGCGATGATCAAGGATGTGACCGATAGGATACCAAAGCTCTTCAACTCCAAGGACGTCCACCCATTTCTTGATACATGTTGGCACCAATGACACGGCAAGGAAGGACCTACCGACAATCTGCAAAGACTTTGAAGAGTTGGGGAAGAAAGTAAAGGAACTGGATGCACAGGTAGTTTTTTCTTCTATCCTTCCAGTAGACGGGCATGGCACCAGGAGATGGAACAGGATCCTTGATGTAAACAACTGGCTAAGACGATGGTGCAGACAACAAGGATTCGGATTCCTGGACCACGGTGTGAATTACTTGTACGATGGACTCCTCGCCAGAGACGGACTACACCTCAACAAACCTGGGAAACACACATTCGCCAGAAGACTCGCTACACTCATCAGGAGGGCGTTAAACTAGAAGAAGAGGGGACGGGAAGAAAAACATTAGACTTGAACAAAGAAGATCCAGGAAAACATACTCAGAAGGGAGGTAAGAACATTTCTAAAACAATCCACAGCGAGGAGATTGGAACAAAACAAAATCCTCTAAACTGCATGCTTGCAAACGCCAGAAGCCTGACAAACAAGATGGAAGAACTAGAAGCAGAAATATCTACAGGTAACTTTGACATAGTGGGAATAACCGAGACATGGTTAGATGAAAGCTATGACTGGGCAGTTAACTTACAGGGTTACAGTCTGTTTAGAAAGGATCGTAAAAATCGGAGAGGAGGAGGGGTTTGTCTCTATGTAAAGTCTTGTAAAGTCCACTTTAAGGGAGGATATTAGCGAAGGAAATGAGGATGTCGAGTCCATATGGGTCGAAATTCATGGAGGGAAAAATGGTAACAAAATTCTCATTGGGGTCTGTTACAAACCCCCAAATATAACAGAAACCATGGAAAGTCTACTTCTAAAGCAGATAGATAAAGCTGCAACCCATAATGAGGTCCTGGTTATGGGGGACTTTAACTACCCGGATATTAACTGGGAAACAGAAACCTGTGAAACCCATAAAGGCAACAGGTTTCTGCTAATAACCAAGAAAAATTATCTTTCACAATTGGTGCAGAATCCAACCAGAGGAGCAGCACTTTTAGACCTAATACTATCTAATAGACCTGACAGAATAACAAATCTGCAGGTGGTCGGGCATCTAGGAAATAGCGACCACAATATTGTACAGTTTCACCTGTCTTTCACTAGGGGGACTTGTCAGGGAGTCACAAAAACACTGAACTTTAGGAAGGCAACGTTTGACCAGCTTAGAGATGCCCTTAATCTGGTAGACTGGGACAATATCCTCAGAACTAATAATACAGATAATAAATGGGAAATGTTTAAGAACATCCTAAATAGGCAGTGTAAGCGGTTTATACCTTGTGGGAATAAAAGGACTAGAAATAGGAAAAACCCAATGTGGCTAAACAAAGAAGTAAGACAGGCAATTAACAGTAAAAAGAAAGCATTTGCACTACTAAAGCAGGATGGCACCATTGAAGCTCTAAAAAACTATAGGGAGAAAAATACTTTATCTAAAAAACTAATTAAAGCTGCCAAAAAGGAAACAGAGAAGCACATTGCTAAGGAGAGTAAAACTAATCCCAAACTGTTCTTCAACTATATCAATAGTAAAAGAATAAAAACTGAAAATGTAGGCCCCTTAAAAAATAGTGAGGAAAGAATGGTTGTAGATGACGAGGAAAAAGCTAACATATTAAACACCTTCTTCTCCACGGTATTCACGGTGGAAAATGAAATGCTAGGTGAAATCCCAAGAAACAATGAAAACCCTATATTAAAGGGTCACCAATCTAACCCAAGAAGAGGTGCGAAACCGGCTAAATAAGATTAAAATAGATAAATCTCCGGGTCCGGATGGCATACACCCACGAGTACTAAGAGAACTAAGTAATGTAATAGATAAACCATTATTTCTTATTTTTAGGGACTCTATAGCGACAGGGTCTGTTCCGCAGGATTGGCGCATAGCAAATGTGGTGCCAATATTCAAAAAGGGCTCTAAAAGTGAACCTGGAAATTATAGGCCAGTAAGTCTAACCTCTATTGTTGGTAAAATATTTGAAGGGTTTCTGAGGGATGTTATTCTGGATTATCTCAATGAGAATAACTGTTTAACTCCATATCAGCATGGGTTTATGAGAAATCGCTCCTGTCAAACCAATCTAATCAGTTTTTATGAAGAGGTAAGCTATAGGCTGGACCACGGTGAGTCATTGGACGTGGTATATCTCGATTTTTCCAAAGCGTTTGATACCGTGCCGCACAAGAGGTTGGTACACAAAATGAGAATGCTTGGTCTGGGGGAAATTGTGTGTAAATGGGTTAGTAACTGGCTTAGTGATAGAAAGCAGAGGGTGGTTATAAATGGTATAGTCTCTAACTGGGTCGCTGTGACCAGTGGGGTACCGCAGGGGTCAGTATTGGGACCTGTTCTCTTCAACATATTCATTAATGATCTGGTAGAAGGTTTACACAGTAAAATATCGATATTTGCAGATGATACAAAACTATGTAAAGCAGTTAATACAAGAGAAGATAGTATTCTGCTACAGATGGATCTGGATAAGTTGGAAACTTGGGCTGAAAGGTGGCAGATGAGGTTTAACAATGATAAATGTAAGGTTATACACATGGGAAGAAGGAATCGATGTCACCATTACACACTGAATGGGAAACCACTGGGTAAATCTGACAGGGAGAAGGACTTGGGGATCCTAGTTAATGATAAACTTACCTGGAGCAGCCAGTGCCAGGCAGCAGCTGCCAAGGCAAACAGGATCATGGGGTGCATTAAAAGAGGTCTGGATACACATGATGAGAGCATTATACTGCCTCTGTACAAATCCCTAGTTAGACCGCACATGGAGTACTGTGTCCAGTTTTGGGCACCGGTGCTCAGGAAGGATATAATGGAACTAGAGAGAGTACAAAGGAGGGCAACAAAATTAATAAAGGGGATGGGAGAACTACAATACCCAGATAGATTAGCGAAATTAGGATTATTTAGTCTAGAAAAAAGACGACTGAGGGGCGATCTAATAACCATGTATAAGTATATAAAGGGACAATACAAATATCTCGCTGAGGATCTGTTTATACCAAGGAAGGTGACGGGCACAAGGGGGCATTCTTTGCGTCTGGAGGAGAGAAGGTTTTTCCACCAACATAGAAGAGGATTCTTTACTGTTAGGGCAGTGAGAATCTGGAATTGCTTGCCTGAGGAGGTGGTGATGGCGAACTCAGTCGAGGGGTTCAAGAGAGGCCTGGATGTCTTCCTGGAGCAGAACAATATTGTATCATACAATTAGGTTCTGTAGAAGGACGTAGATCTGGGGATTTATTATGATGGAATATAGGCTGAACTGGATGGACAAATGTCTTTTTTCGGCCTTACTAACTATGTTACTATGTTAGAATATTGGGCCTCACTTTGCTGAATCTATTTCATCCCTACGTTTGTCTTTTCATCTTACTCACAGTCATTATATGTGGGGGGCTGCCTTTTCCTTTGGGGTATTTCTTTGAGGCAAGGTAGGCTTATTTTTCTATCTTCAGGCTAGTTAGTTTCTCAGGCTGTGCCGAGTTGCATAGGGAGCGTCAGGCGCAATCCACGGCTGCCTCTAGTTGTGTTTGGAGAGGATCAGAAATTGTGGTCTACAGAGTTCCCACGTCTCAGAGCTCGTTCTATTATTTTGGGTTATTGTCAGATCACTGTATGTGCTCTGATCGCTATGTACATTGTGTTACTGAATTGCCTATCATAACAGGGGTCTAGTCTCCAATTGGGGTCATTTGTGGGGGATTTCCACTGTTAAGGCACATCGGGGGCTCACCAAATGAGACATGGCGTCATATCTCAATTCCAGCAAAATTTTGCTTGAAAAAGTCAAATGGCTCTCCTTCCCTTCTGAGTCCTGCCATGCGCCCAAACAGTGGTTCTCCCCTACATATGGGATATTGGCGTACTCAGGACAAATTGGACTACAACTTTTGTGGTCCAATTTCTTCAGTTACTCTTGTGAAAATAAAAAATTGGGGACTAAACAATCACGTTTGTGGAAAAATGTTATTTTATGTTCACGCACGGGCGGTATAAACTTCTGTGAAGCACTTGGGGGATAAAAGTGCTCACCACACATCTAGATAAGTTCCTTAGGGGGTCTAGTTTCCAAATTGGGGCCACTTGTGGGGTTTTCCACTGTTTAGGCACATCAGGGGCTCACCAAACGCGACATGGCGTCCGATCTCAACTCTAGCTAATTTTAGCTTGAAAAAGTCAAATGGCTCTCCTTCCCTTCCGAGCCCCGACATGCGCCCAAAGAGTGGTTCCCCCCTACATATGGGGTATCAGCCTACTCAGGACAAATTGAAAACAACTTTTGCAGTCTAATTTCTCCTGTTACATTTGGGAAAATAAAAAAAATTGTTGCTAAAAGATCGTTTTCATGACTAAAAAGTTAAATTTTCATTTTTTCTTTCAACACTGCTTTAGCTCTCATGAAGCACCTGAAGGGTTAATAAACTTCTTGAATGTGGTTTTGATCAGCTTTAGGGGTGCAGTTTTTAGAATGGTGTCACTTTTGGGTATTTTTTGCTATATAGACCCCTAAATGTGACTTCAAATGTGAGGTGGTCCCTAAAAAAATGGTTTTGTTAATTTTGTTGTAAAAATGAGAAATTGCTGGTCAACCTTTAACCCTTATAACTCCCTAACGAAAAAAAAAATTCCAAAATTGTTCTGATGTAAAGTAGACTTGTGGGAAATGTTACTTATTAAGTATTTTGTGTGACATATCTCTGTGATTTAAGGGCATAAAATTCAAAGTTGGAAAATTGCGAAATTTTCAAAATTTTCGCAAAATTTCCATTTTTTTTTCCACAAATAAACGCAAGTAATATCAAAGAAATTTTTATCACTATCATGAAGTACAATATGTCACAAGAAAACAATGTCAGAATCACCGGGATCCGTTGAAGCGTTCCAGAATTATAACCTCATAAAGGGACAGTGGTCAGAAATGTAAAAACTGGCCCAGTCATTAAATGTGCAAAGCACCATCAGTGCTTAAGAGGTTAATATGCTTAATAACTTAATTCAAATCAATAAAAAAAAATTAGAAAAGGGTCTCATTACCAAAGTGCCACGCAAGAAATACATTTGCAACCATAAGATAAGTCCACACAGGGAGCTTTTGCTGCTATTTTTTATGCTAATTTTCAGCTGTTTTTTACAATACCAGCAAAGCCTATGAGATTTCAGAAATCTCATGCACATACATTGGTTTTGTGTGATCAGAATTTTGTGCTTTGCTGCGTTTTTTGTACATAGAGCATGTCACTTCGTTCAGTGTTTTGCTGCGTTTTCAGCTTTTTTCACCCACTGACTTGAATGGGTGTTGAAAAAAACGCAGGTATCATTTGTTAAATGTTTCGGAAAATACAGCTGCAGATTTGGTCACAAATCGGCAACAAATCTTAAGACAGAATCTGTAAAAGTTACTAGAACATTTCTTTGCAAATTTCACCCTACTTCATTACAAAGCATACAACTGGGACATATCTAATTTTCATGCAGATTTTTTCGCAAAAAATAAAATAATTTTATTTATATAGCACCAACATATTCCGCAGCGCTTTACAAATTATAGAGGGGACTTGTACAGACAATAGACATTACAGCATAACATAAATCACAGCTTACAAACTATGAGGAAAAGGGGAGACACAAGAGGTGGATGGTAACAATTGCTTTAGTTATTCGGACCAGCCATAGTGTAAGGCTCGGGTGTTCATGTAAAGCTGCATGAACCAGTTAACTGCCTAAGTATGTAGCAGTGTAGACACAGAGGGCTATTAACTGCATAAAGTGTACAAGAACATGATGCGAGGAACCCAATTATGTTTTTTTTTTGTTTTGTTTTGTTTTTGAATGGGCCACACAGGGATAGTTAGGTTAATGCACTGAGGCGGTAGGCCAATCTGAACAAATGAGTTTTTAAGGCACGCTTAAAACTGTGGGGATTGGGGATTAATCGTATTAACCTAGGTAGTGCATTCCAAAGAATCGGTGCAGCACGTGTAAAGTCTTGGAGACGGGAGTGGGAGGTTCTGATTATTGAGGATGCTAACCTGAGGTTATTAGCGGAGCGGAGGGCACGGGTAGGGTGGTAGACTGAGACCAGAGAGGAGATGTAGGGTGGTGCTGAGCCATGGAGTGCTTTGTGGATGAGGGTAGTAGTTTTGTACTGGATTCTGGAGTGGATGGGTAACCAGTGTAATGACTGGCACAAGGTAGAGGCATCGGTGTAACGGTTGGTGAGGAATATGATCCTGGCTGCAGCATTCAGGACAGATTGGAGCGGGGAGAGTTTGGTAAGAGGGAGGCCGATTAGTAGAGAGTTACAATAGTCCAGACGAGAATGAATAAGTAAAACAGTAAGAGTTTTTGCAGAGTCGAAAGTAAGAAAAGGGCAAATTCTAGAAATGTAAAGCCTGTGAATGGCATTTTGTAAGACTAATTAATTTGTATTGGACCGTAAATAGCTGGAGATTTTTAGAAATTCTAAACTGAATATTCAAAATAGACCACAAGCACACAATTAAGAAAATATGAATTATTTATCCCATCTGGTGATTGCTTTTAGATTTTAGAATTCAGGAAATGAAAGCATATCTCCTCCACCCCTAAAAAAACAAACAAACAAAAAAAAAAACTATAATAAAAAAAGTCATTATATACCCCATAATGGCACCAAAGAAAACATCAATTCAACCAGCAAGAAATAATCACTCACACAGCTCCATTAAAGGTACCTTCACACATAACGATATCGTTAACGATATTGTTGCAATGTCACGTTTTTTGTGACGCAGCAACGATCCCGCTAACGATCTCGTTATGTTTGACAGCGACCAACGATCAGGCACCTGCTGGGAGATCGTTGGTCGTGGGGAATGATCAGGACCTTTTTTTGGTCGCTGATCACCCGGTCATCGCTGGATCGGCGTGTGTGACGCCGATCCAGCGATGTGTTCAGTTGTAACCAGGGTAAACATCGGGTTACTAAGTGCAGGGCCGCGCTTAGTAACCCGATATTTACCCTAGTTACCATTGTAAAAGTAAAAAAAAAAAAAAAAAAACTGTACATACTTACATTCTGATGTCTGTCACGTCCCCCGGTGTCAGCTTCCCTGCACTGACTGTCAGCGCCGGCCGGAAAGCAGAGCACAGCGGTGACGTCACCGCTGTGCTCTGGCTCCGCTTTACGGCCGACGCCGCTGACACAGTCAGTGCAGGGAAGCTGACGCCGGGGGACGTGACAGACATCAGAATGTAAGTATGTACTGTTTTTTTTTGTTTTGTTTTTGTTTGTTTTTTTAACTTTTACAATGGTAACCAGGGTAAATATCGGGTTACTAAAAGCGGCCCTGCACTTAGTAACCCGATGTTTACCCTGGTTACCCGGGGACTTCGGCATCGTTGAAGACAGTTTCAACGATGCCGAAGTCTTTCCCCGGATCATTGGTCGCTGGAGAGAGTTGTCTGTGTGACGGCTCCCCAGCGACCACAAAACGACTTACCAACGATCACGGCCAGGTCGTATCGCTGGTCGTGATCGTTGGTAAGTCGTTTAGTGCAACGGTACCTTAAGGGTATGTGTCCACGTTCAGGATTGCATCAGGATTTGGTCAGGATTTTTCATCAGTATTTGTAAGCCAAAACCATGAGTGGGTGATAAATACAGAAGTGGTGCATATGTTTCTATTATACTTTTCCTCTAATTGTTCCACTCCTGGTTTTGGCTTACAAATACTGATGAAAAATCCTGACCAAATCCTGATGCAATCCTGAACGTGGACACATACCCTTAGGCTCTCAGAAGGCACAGATAAAAGAAAACGTTGCTGCGTCATAAAGGCCGTGGTAGTCAGGGGTCAAAGTGATGACAATAAATAATTAAGTCAATATATTTTAAAGCGAGATGAAAATTGTGTACTTACCAAATGCTGCAAAATGATTTGCAGTCTGTTGCTGGTGATGAACCTTTATAAAATAAACAAATATAGTCTTATTACCTATTCCATTAGAAAGAAAACAAATAATTCAAGCAGCTTAAAGAAAACCTGTCATCAGAAGTTTATAGCCCAAACTAATGTCATAAATGTAAAAGTGATTTAATGCTAATTAAATAATCACCTTGCTTGCAAAAATCCATTTTGCATGCTAATGAGCAGGGAGTTAAGGTACACATAACGATTTCGTTAACGATATCGTTGCTTTTTGTGACGTAGCAACGATATCATTAACTAAATCGTTATGCATGACAGCGACCAACGATCAGGCCCCTGCTGGGAGATCGTTGGTCGCTGGGAATGATCAGGACCTTTTTTTTGGTCGCTGATCACCCGCTGTATCAGCGTGTGTGACGCCGATCCAGCGATGTGTTCACTGGTAACCAGGGTAAATATCGGGTTACTAAGCACAGGACCGCGCTTAGTAACCCGATGTTTACCCTGGTTACCATTGTAAAAGTTAAAAAAACAAACAGTACATACTTACATTCCGGTGTCTGTCATGTCCCCTGGCGTCAGCTTCCCGCACTGACTGTCAACGCCGGCTGGCCGTAAAGCAGAGCACAGCGGTGACGCCACCGCTGTGCTCTGCTTTACGGCCGGCAGGAGCTGACACAGTTCAGGGAAGCTGACGCCGGGGGACGTGACAGACACCGGAATGTAAGCATGTACTGTTTGTTTTTTGTAACTTTTACAATAGTAACCAGGGTAAACATCGGGTTACTAAGCACGGCCCTGCGCTTAGTAACCCGATATTTACCCTGGTTACCCGGGGACTTCGGCATCGTTGGTCATTGGAGAGCTGTCTGTGTGACAGCTCTCCAGCGACCACACAACGACCTAAACAGCGACGCTGCAGCGATCGGCATCGTTGTCTATATCGCTGCAACGTCGCTAAATGTGATGGTACCTTTAGGCTCAGAGTGGAGCTGGAGGTGATAAGCTAAGTGGGTGGGGAGATTAAAGCGTCAGCACAATGGGAGGCACCATAACAAGTATAACATGGTCTTCCTGATTATCCATTGTCCTAGCTCTCACCCGGGACACGGCAATTGCAGGCCTTAGCGGTTTGTCGTGGCCTTCACCTTGCCCACTGCAGTCGCAGGCCCTAGCTATTTGTCCTGTCCTTCATTCTGTCCACTGCAATTGCAGTCCTTAACCATTTGTCCTGGGCATCACACCATCCACTGCAATAGTAGGCCCTAGCTATTTGTCCTGGCCCTCAACCCATACACTGCAATCATGAGCTCTGCAATAGCTATATTTTGGATACAAAGCTAGACAGAGGGAAATGGTTAATCCTATGGGACGCAAAGAAAGAAAAAAATCTACAGATTCATCATGCCCATTTCAACAAAAAAAAAATGCAATGACATATTGCGGAAAATTAGAAGAACAGATGTGACTAAAAATTATTTTTTTTATTATTAAATAATGTGTTTTATTAAAATAAAATCATATACATCCTGGTGACTAGGTATACTGAGTCACAGTTAGTTGCATTGTAATGCTATAATCACAACTGTGACCCACGAAAGTCCCAATATAAAACTTACCATTAGAAAAAGCTGGCATCCCAGTCTAAGGCTGGGTTCACATTGCGCTAGGGCAGTCCGTCTAACGGACACGTTTTTAAGTAGGCAAAACGCAATATAACGGACACTGTAACGCTTCCATAGACTTGCATTAGTATGACGCATCAAAGCGCATGTCAAAATTGGCATGCATTTGCATCATTCCGTGTTTTTTGTGACGCACCTTCCAACGCAGCCTGCAGCGTTTTCGGGTCCGGTCAAGATAACGCACGGGTAACGGAAGCGTTAATTCTGTCATTGAAGTCTATTGCAAACGCAGCCAGACGCAAATCAAGCAAAATGTCTAAATTAAACCATGCGTTGGATTGAGTTAATGAGGCTTTTCAATGTGGTCATGTGACAGGAAATATGATTTCAGCCATTTTGGAGCATACACTCTGCAGACAAACTCTGGAAATGCCAGCTACACAGTGTGTGTATCGTGTGAGGGACCTGAGGCAATTTAAGTACAATTCTATATACCGTATATACACGAGTATAAGCCGAGATTTTCAGCCCAAATTTTTGGGCTGAAAGTGCCCCTCTTGGCTTATACTCGAGTCACGGTCGGCGGGTGAGGGGGAGAGAGCATGTAGCATACTCACCTAGTCCCGGCGCTCCCCCTGCCTGTCCCACGGTCTTCAGTGCCGCACCTCTTCCCCTGTTCAGCGGTCACATGGTACCGCTCATTAAAGTTATGAATATGGACTCAACTCCCATAGGGGTGGAGCCACATATTCACTTCTCTAATGAGCGGTAACGGTGACCGCTGACAGAGGAAGAGGCTGCGGCACCCGGAGACCAGCTGTCCAGGGAAAGGAGCCGGGGACGCTGGAGCAGGTATCTCATATCTAACTGTCTGCGTTCCATACGCCGGGTGCCGCTCCGTCTTCGCGTCCTCTTGCAGTGACTGTTCAGGTCAGAGGGCGCAATGACATACTAGTGTGCGCGCCACACTGTGTCTGAACAGTCAGTGCAGAGAGACGCCGAGACGGGATGCTGAGGAGCTGCAAGCAAGAGAGGTGAATATGTCATTTTTTTTTTTTGTTTTTTTAATTGCAGCAGCATTATATATTGCACTGATTTATATGGAGCGTCTATGGGGCCATAATGAACGGTGCAGAGCATTCTATATGGCACAGTTTTATGTGGAGCATCTATGGGGCCCTACTGAACGGTGCAGAGCATTATATATGCATTCTATATGGCACAGCTTTCTATGGAGCATATATGTGGCCATACTGAACGGTGCAGAGCATTATATGTGGCACAGCTTTATATGGAGCATCTATGGGGCCATACTGAACGGTGCAGAGCATTATATATGCATTCTATATGGCACAGCTTTATGTGGAGCATCTATGGGGCCATAATGAACGGTATGGAGCATCTATTTTTATTTTTGAAATTCACCGGTAGCTGCTGCATTTTCCACCCTACGCTTATACTCGAGTCAATAAGTTTTCCCAGTTTCTTGTGGCAAAATTAGGGGGGTCGGCTTATACTCGGGCCGGCTTATACTCGAGTATATACGGTAATCTATATGTCTATATACATCCTTTGAGTTTGTAGTGGCCGTCGGATGTATGTGTACTAAATGTATTGTTTTGTTTGTACACAGATGTCAGATAGTGAGGAATTGAGCAGCAGCGTGTCTGCAGTCTTCTCGTCACAATCGGTAGGCTTGCGATTTAAAAAAACCACAATAAATGCTGTGTGTCACTCGAGTGTATTGAGGTAATCATGTGTAATCATGTTTTTATAGCAAATAGGAATCCTCTGATCCCGAACCTGCTAGGCCACCCACCCCCCCTCCCCCCCCCAAAACAAAAAAAAAAAAAAAACCGGTCCAAAATAGTTCATGCCACGAATTTGCTTTTTTATTTTTATTTTTTTACACATAAATTGATACATGAATTGTAAAATTAAATTTATTTATTTTTTTACTACATTGTAGGTTGTTGAAAAAGTAAGAAAAAAAAAAAAAAAAAAGGATCGCCGTCTGTCTTCACCACACCTAGAAGTGGTAAAAATCATGCAACATATACATTTTGAATAAAACAAAACTATTTTTTTTTTATGACGTCATTTAACACTAGATGGTGGCCCGATTCTAACGCAGAATTATTCTTCTAGAATATGCATGTCCACGTAGTATATTGCCCAGTCACGTAGTATATTGCCCAGCCACGTAGTATATTGCCCAGTGACGTAGTATATAGCACAGAGCCATGTAGTATATTGCACAGTGACGTAGTATACAGGACAGAGCCACGTAGTATATTGCCCAGCCACATAGTATATTGCCCAGCTACGTAGTATACTGTCCAGCCACGTATGTCACGGGTTAAAAAAATAAAAATATACTCACCTTCCGAGGGCCCCTTGTAGTTCGGTCACATGACCGTGACGTCATGGCGCAGGGCCTGTGATGACGTCGTGGTCACATGACCGTGACGTCATGGCAGGTCCTTCTCCCATACCATCCTTGCCACCGGAACCTGCCGCTTGCATGGAGCGGTCACCGGAGCGTCGCGAAAGGTGAGTATATAATGATTTTTTATTTTTGTTTTATTTTTAACATTAGATGTTTTTACTATTGACGCTGCATAGGTGGCATCAA